>NW_009609883.1:0-46685 GCF_000690535.1 Cariama cristata
CCTGACCATTCTGTGGTTCTGTGATTCAGAGACTAGGCAGGCTGTTCCTAGGCCATTGAGGGAATTAATGACTAAATGCATTGGATGTGCATACAGGCACATGATATCCTTGATTTCCAACTGAACCACAATGACAACTTTAGCACAAACCTGAATTTTATCTTTATATTACACCTATAACTTAAATTCCGTAGCCCTTGCCACAAACCTCTGCTGTGAGATACTTGTTGAAGGTAGGAAGAAATGGTATATCTGTTGCAAAGCTAACGTGATTGTGAAGAAAAAAGAATTACAGAGGTGTTAGTATGTAAAAGACAAAATTCTTTGTTTTGGCGTATCAAAATATAAGCATGAAAGAGAGAGGATTTGTATTTGTGTATTTCATTGTCTTTTTTTATTTGTGTATCTGTCACTCCAAAATCTGGACTGAGCACACAATAGAGATTAATTAAAATCAGAGTTACTTCAGAAAGCACTTCCTATAATAGAGCTGTATTAGTAAATTAGTTGTGACTAATAGTCTTTTGTAGATGGATTAGAGGAATGAATTAAAATGTAATCTGAAATAACATTGATAAAAATTATGTCTGATAAATCCAAGGTAACTTCTATCCTTGACTGGAAACAGAATGCCATTATGCCATTGTGTGCTCCTGCAGCAACACAGACTACAAAAAGTAGCTGTGCTCTAGGCTGTCCATTTTCAAAAAATTCATTAGCAAGAATAATCAAAAGCACAAATAATGCCCACTCGTCAATTAGCTGAGTCTATCATGGGATTCTACCCACCTAACACCCTCGGCTTGTGTATTTCTACCAAGGCATAAGTTAAGATAATGTTTTAAGTATGTATATACATGTACGTATTTTCTCTATATAATACATTTTTATCAGTATCTAAGGGGTTGGTATCATTTAATTTGTTACTGTGATGATTTACTACTATTCATCTGGTCAGAAAATTTAATCTCGTGTAGTTTATTAAAAAGAGCTCTGTTTCTTCAGGTTTCAGATCCGCCTAGAGGCAGATGAGGTGTCCCTCTTAAAAGCTACTAGTGTAGGCTATTACCCACGGAATATTTTCCAGATTAGTTGCCATGTGAAAAATAATGCGACATAATAATTTTATAAATATTTTGGTGGAATATAATAAATCTAAGGCAATATTAATATACATTTCAAGCTGTTATATTCCAGAAATACTTCTAAATTAAGGTACAACATTTCTCTGCAAGCAAAGATGGCTAATAAAAGTGTTCAGATTGCACATGTTGAGTTTCTGAAAGACCTTTCACAAATTAGCATTGTTTTGGACTTCTCAAATTCCATTTGCAAGCTTTCAAAGTCTATTATGAAAGACCATAGTGAAAGTAGTAAGCTAAAAGCAGCTCGCATCATTAATTCACTATTTGAAGACCAACACTGAAGTTTACTTTGAGACACATACAAAGTTTAGCAACACTTCTTAATTTTTCTGTAGAAAGCTTTTTTAGACTGAGCACTTTTCAAGTCCCAAAAGCATCATGTATTTAGACATTGGAAGCAAGGGTGATTTTTTGAAAGAAAGAGGTTTAAAGGGAGATTTGTATGAGGATTCAGTGATTGTTTGACACATAGGATTTGGGAAGCTGATGAAAGTGTTAAGAAGTAGTTTGAAGAAAGTATAAAGCTGGGAGCAGGACTAGATAGAGGATGAAATTCGCTGCTATGCAAAAGGCCAGCACAAAATCTATACATCACTTAGATCTTACTTAATCCCTCAACAAAGCAGTTTATATAGCTATGAACTGTTTGAAGAAATTATGATGGAGCTTAAGTGGGACTCATGCAGAGCACTGATCTTGTGCCAACTCATTGCAAACTGAGCACTTAGCATATGAAGAAGGATTGTGGTGAATCTTACGAGTCATATGGAATATATATAATGAAATGAGAGTACAGGTATAGAAGAAGTCAAATGATGAAGTCTTTGAAGGTATAAAAGGATGAAAGGAAAAATTATTAGGAAGTATAAAGAAAATAATATTTCCAGATGTACCTCCTTTAAGTAAATGGTAAGTTTTGACTCTCCTCAGACTAACACAAAAATGAAATCAAAAGAAAAAGAAAAATAAGTTCTCTAACACCTATCTTGTTTATACTAATCAGGGTTAGCTTTATCCTAATCAACAATCTTAGATTCAATCTGAATAATGTTTCATTAGCTTTTCAGATCTACCTTTCCTGTCTAGGTCTAATTATATCTAATGGAATGTAGCTCAACTCACTATATTAAATCATTAAAAAAAACCTCATCATTTTAAATGATTATGGAGCCTTGGGAAAGAATAGTCCCTCCTTCTTCTAAGACCTAAAGGGCTTGCCCCAAATACTTGTCATCATTTTTCTCCAGCCTGTTGTATGCTTGAAAAGAAACTTCATAATTCCATTTTCATTTGTAACCATCTATAAACAGCTACATAAGTGCAAACATAAACATCTGTTCTAATCAATCCTAAAAAAAGGTTACTTATTCATAGAAGTCTGCATTCTCTTAGAGGGAGATATTCTTACAGTTATAATACTTTTGTATTATACTTTGTCTGTTCAGTGTCTGGTGTAATCTATTATTTATAAAAGAGTTAAAGCATGTATTGAACTGTATTCAAATGGGCTATGTATGGAATTACCAAAATAGTCAGTGCCATTCATGCATGTTACAAATATTAGAAGTACGGACATATATCACTTAAAGGATGTTTGCCCAAGCAAGACATATTAAAAAAATAAATTCAAAGAAGAAATTCAAATTATTTTAGAAATAATTAGTCCTAAGCAGGTTAGATCTCTGAATAGTGATAAGAAGCCTTTACTGGAGAATCCACAGAAGAATGTGGCATACTGGTTGATCCCAGGCTAGATCCTGGATTTTTAGGAGAGCAGTGGGGCAGAAGTTGGTGAATGGTGAAAGATGCTTGAACATAAGATAGGCTTGAGAATATGTTGCATCTGTATTTCATCTCTTCATGTTTTGAGTAACTGTAAGATGTGTCACTTTTTAAGGGCTAAAAATAAACTTCAAGAATTCCCAAGAATTTAAGGAAATGTGGCAAAGAGTTAATAATGGTAGTAATGTTGCAGGTTTTATCACTGCTTCTTTATCTTGCTGGCAACTAACATTCTGTATATGTGATATCATGAGCCCAAAAGACTAAAGCAGTAAGACATATTGATTCTGTTTTATGTACTAAAGTTGGAGGCCAGATGCAGATATCTTAAGAAGGAAGGGAGAGACCCTACTGTGAAATTCTAGGGAATCTTGAGCTTAGATATTGCATCTACTTATGTGAAGAGGTACAGTTAAGTCATGTTAAGGTATTTATACTGAAAAATGTATTTCCAGCGCTCTGACCATTGAAGAATCCAGCTTTATCATTAAGAAAAAAAGTGGTTAACATTAGATTTCTGGAAATGTACTACCATTTGTAGAGACGAACAAGAGATGATTGATATAGTCTTTCTGTTTGAGGGAAACTATTCCACAAGATAAAAGGGTGTTAAGCTAATTAACTAGGTATCAGTATTATTTTATTTGCCTTTTTCATGTTTGCAAACTAACTTTATTACTATTTTGTTCTTGTTATACTCGGCTATATATTGATGATAAGAGAACATAATTAACATGAAAAATTATACTGCAGTGGTTGGGTCTATATTTTGTAACTTGAGCATTACCCGTTTTGGAGTCTTACAGTTATTTCCCACTTGCATTCAGTAACAGGCTTGCAGTCAGGACCATTTTATTTGCACATTTTTGTCAAAACAGTTTTATCTCTAAAAGATTTTTATCTACATTGGTGGAAAAGTTCTGTTTCTTTTAAAAATTTTAATGTAATTTCTTGCCTCCCTATTTCAGGCAATAGAAGATTTTTTTTCACTCATACTTCCTTGGTAGGTGTCTATTTTTCTCGTAGTGTGTAGATTTTACATAATAAAATGCAAAGAGAAAATCCTTGAAATTAGATATCTTCCTTTTAAAGGTATGATGCAAATAGCAGCAAATTGGAACAACATCCATGTATAAAATAGTGGAAGTTACTGTTATGTTATGCTACATAAAAAGCTATGTCCTGGCTACACATAAAAGTGAATTGTTAAAACAAAGGTTAAATGAGCCAAAATACATTTATTAACATAGGAATAGATCCTTATCTTGATTCAGAAAGATTTGTTTTCCTTACTGTCCTATATAAGGCTATTATATTTTAGAACAAATGCTAATACTTGTATAAATGAAGCCATAAGAGTGTACTAAGAGAGTATATCTGTGTGTACCTTTCCCAGGGTAAATGAGTGGTAGTAGTACAGTACGTTGGAAAATGGTCAACACAACAGAAAACTCAGATTATGTTGACAGTCTTCATTATTTCCTTGGTTTTTGTTGAAACATCCACAGCCTGACACAGAATTAGTGTACATACAAAAATGCCAATACAGTTAAAGTACACACATAAGTATAACATGCATGCCATTATATAAAGAAAGGAAGGAGAAATAATAGAGAGAATACCCTTTCACTCTTGGAAAGGAGAAATTCTGAGCTTTTCTTTCTGTTCACAATATGTTTGTATGTTTTATCCAATAATTCTTTGCTGAAAAGTTACTATCAGCCTCTAGATTAGGGCTAGGAACGCAGGTTCTTCTTCCCTCTCTTTTCATTTACCCAGAAGATTGTCCTCACTGGGTGATAGGCAGGATCCCTCTTGCTTCTTCTCTGGCATCAGGAGTCTCGCATTTTTGATTCTCATCGCCCAGCTTCCGCAGGAAGAACAGACAATACCTTGCATGCAGTCTAGCTGTCTGAGCAGTTACTATGAGAAATCAAATCTCTATTTTCAACTTCCCAAGAGAATGCTCTAATTACCAAGCTATCAAGAAACAGATTAATCATAGCAGCTCCAATCCCCAGACTTTTTTAAGAAAACAGTGATCTACTTTTCCTGTAGAGCTAACGTATAGGGATCTCTTATGTGCATTTTGTATGTTCAGAAGGCATTTTGTGGTCTGAATTCCAGATTTCTGTGACATCTATTTTAGGCTTGTGAACAGTGTGAAATTTGGCCTTTCTTCATAATTTCCTATTGATTCCTTATATAATGTTCTGCTCAATGCACTGAATGTCAGAAATTCCATTCTTACTACCCAGCTATCTCCATGCCTTGTAAAAAGGTGTCCACCTTGTCTGGACTGTGAATTCTATTTTTAAATTCTCCCCCACGTGTATGTCTTGATCTGGGTCTCACATCTCTTTAATTTTACACACCTTTTAGGAACATACTATTCAACATGTGTATAAGTCATGGCAAATTCAGGATTTTAGTTATGACTTTCATATTGAAAAAAAGATAGATTAAACAGCAGGAAGCCTAGCATTAAAGTGCTGAATTGAGTAGGTATAAGTCAACAGAGAGTTATGCATAAAATTTTTCCTGACCTTGGGAAGGTCACTTAAGTAAAAATATTCAAACCCAAGTGTTTAAGACTGCATACTTAAATCAACACTTCAATGCCTGAGTATCTTAGGTTTTCTTGGCAATAGCTAGGGCTGTGAGGCACCACTTCTGACAAGCAGACTATTTATTGTAATGTCTAGGTGGTGGTTTAGCTATATAATTGTATGCATGAATGTTTTTGTCTTATTATTTGATATCACATTGTCTCCTGGAAGAAAGATTTCCCCTTTGAGATTCTCCAGATCTCTTCACCATTTGTTGGTCTGAAGTTTCCTTTCAGCTCATTGAAGAGGAAAAGCAGTTAAAGAATATGAATCTTAAGGATTCAAATAATATATAGGAACGACTGTAGATTAGCTATGTATGTGCATATTGTCTATAGTCATCTTAACTGTTACTAGCATGGGCTTTTCCGGTCAGCCACTGTATGAATAACCCATGGTTTTTCAAAATAATACACCTGTAAAGTTTGTCCATTTTCCTGTAGGTAGTCCTGGCAGGGTTACAGTAGGAAAACACTCCTGGACCTAGCCTTCCATATCCTAATTTATAGCTGATAATTTTAAATTTCACTCCTGTTGCCTCACCAATTTGAAAAATTTCGTACATATAAACTATAGTGCCAAGGTAATGTTCTTTGCATATCCATACCTTTTCCTGACAGGAAATCGGAATTACTTTTTGTTTTCAACTACACACCATCTGTCCGTGTAGAAAAAGAGAATATCCTCCCTACAATGGTCTGATCCTCAGGAGATCAGCAGTTCAATTTTGTATTCTATTTTCCTGTAGGAATATTCAAATGTGTACTAAGCAAGATGCTGATCTTCACTTCTTCTTTAATATACTTTTCACATCCTCTTCAGAATTCCATTTTCCCTGATTTACTTAATTTTACCTTCATTCCCCTCTTTCTCATAATCTTATGATGACATTTTCTTTGACAAGGGGCTGGATACTCCTTCACTTGGAGACCAGCTGAGAATGTCTAATGACCGAAAAGGTTTTCTGAGAGTTCTCATAAGGCTGCCAGCACTGAAGGGATGGTTAGCATAAGCACTACTGTACTCAGCTGAAAAAGTCACAAAACAGTCATCTCTGTTAAAGATTTATTTTGTGTGGTGAATACTGAAGCTAAATCCTTTGTTATTACCTTGATCATAAAATGATCACAGGCACATTACTTATGTTTACACAGTTCCCCTATAAAAGAAGAATATCTGCTTTCCTAAAAGACCTTCCTTCTTTCTAAAGGTCAAAAGAAGTCACTACCATTCTGATATTGTGCACTGAAAAAATAGATTAGAAAAAGCTGTTATTAATTTCTATGCATAAATCTGTGAACATTTTAAAAAGTGTTAGTGGCTAAAGCTTATTTGTAGCAACAACCACAGTCATGTAGATGCTGAAAAAGTACGTTTCATTAAAATCACAGGAAGCAATCAAGAATATTGTTTATTTATCCTTTTGCAACAGGGCAAATGCCAAACTGCTAGTCTGAATCCAGGCAGTCCTACATTCTGGAATGAGTTCATTTTTGCAGTTCAGTCTTGCCACACTTCTACAAAAGACTGTTGGAGATCTCAGCATCCAGCTATCACTGTTTTTTTTCTTCTGTTTATATCTATATTTTAAATTGTGTTTCTTCTTAGTTATTATCTCATGATTCCCAAATTATGATGCAATGCCATAACCCTGTGCATTTGACATTACAGTCATTTTTTGGAAGATGAATTGTCATGAAACAATGAGATGTAATGTAACAAAAATAATCTGGCAGGCATAGTAGTGTCCTTAAAAGAAGAGTTACTTCTGTGCTATTTACAGGTATATGTTGTGGTAATTAGCAAACATAAAAGAGGAATTCATATCGTCAAAGAACATGTTATTTTATTGCTTCAAAAAGCTATACTGCTGCATTCATTTAAAGAGACATTTGCTGAGATACTTTGGTGCCCAAACATCCCAGGGGTCTACAAACCTCTAGAAGCATTTTTAGTAGTACCTATACAACGCAGGGATTGATGTCCCCCAGAAAATAATGGGAATTCGGACAGATGCATACATACTTTTGAATTTAACTACCTAGTTGAATCCTTGAGCACTGCAAACACCTTTGAAAATTGGTCATTTTGAGCCTTCTCTATATTTGTTTGTTAAAATCTTCATCTTGCAACTAGTTATGCCTGAGCAGATACTTACTGATTTCAGTGGAGCTTTCTACACTGGGGTCCACAAGGGTCTGTCAATGTGCAGCAGATTGCAGGAATTGAAGATATCACTTAGAGACATTCAGTATTCGAGAGGTTCTCACGAAGGAAATTGAATTGAGGGGGTAAAAATTTGGGCTGATTTAGTTCAATAATTTTAAAAGGTATTAAATCAATATGGAGGAATAATAAATAAATTTGGTGAGGATTATGCTCTTGCTTGGTTTATAGAAGTTAGTATAACCAAGTCTTGAATGCTTGGAAATGAATTATCAGTAAAAAGAAAATGTTGCAGTGAGGTGAGTGCATCAGAAAAGATGTGAAAACACCCAGGGAAACTTGACTGAGCAAGAGATTTTATTCATCCCCCCCAATGAACAGGTAACTTTAACTGACACATTTTCTCCTACCTCTTGCATAAATGCTCGAAAAAAACTGTGGCTTGAATTTGGGGAAATGCTTAAACATGCACTAAAGCCTAAAGCATATATGTTGCCTCATTGACCTTGCTGAAGCTGCTTGTGAGTTTAAAGTTCCTGTCTATTGGGGCCAACAAACACTGCAATCGAGGGGCAGATTAAAGATAAAGATTTTGGGAAGTGCAGTCTTCAGTTCTGGGGATAGTCAAAATAACTGTATTCATCAATGGTGGTTAAGCTCCTGGATGTTCCTATTTCTCCAAGCTGATTTTTCAGAACAAGAAATGTTTAAGTCCCAGTGGTACAGCCAGAACGGTGTGTAAGACCTCTGTGCCCAATGTTTCAAGACACATTTTGTCTTTAAGACCTTTGCTTGGAATATTATTAAAAAAAAAGAAAGATACAATTGTTAATGCGCCACCAAAATTATAAATAGAATAAATTATGAGATATAACTGTTGTAAGCATTAAATTCTCTTTGATATTATGCTCACATCTGTGTCTGATCATGAAACTGTTAAAATTAAACACAATTATCTGTAAGACAGCTAGGTTACTTTATAAAATTTAACCTCATTAGTACAAGTTTTTTGAATTGTATGTCTCTACATCTGCGTTATGGACTGTCTCTAAATTCCTTATGAGTATGTGTTCAGCAAGGACTATGAAGTGTTGAGGTGTTCTTGTTCACCAAAAAATAAAAAACCCAGCAAACCAAAAGTATCACAACATTTTCCAGTGTTCTTTTTGATGAAGTGAATTGTAAAGCTTTATGTTAGCATCGTGTTCCATTAACAGCAATATAATACGTTTTCCCATAATTGAAATTAAAAAGTCATAAAATCTTCTAGCATACAGTCCCTGAACACAGGTATCTTAAAGGTCTCTCCTGAAGAGTCAACTTCTATATGTTGGGCTCTGTGAGGAATAAAAGGCAGCCTATACTGCCTTGATAAGAAATTAACTGCTACACATCTGTTATGGAAGGTGGCTGAGCCACTGTTTTGGTAAGACATGCTTTCACCATTCTTACAGCTATGGTGGTTTTGTTTCAGTACATTTTAAAAAAAAACAGGATACAGTCCTTTTTTGCTTTTGAAACCAAGCTACTCCTTTTTCGAAGGAGCAGTGAGTGTAAATTTTAGCTTTCACCTAATCCTAACCGCTTTTGAAATGTTTATGCACTGAAATCCAGAGCCCCAGTGAACATATATTGTAAGCATTACCTAAGAAAACTACTCTTTTAGCATTTTTTAAATTAGATGTCTTTTATTTCTGAAAAGCTAATATCCAAACTAGCAACAGTAAAGAGGTCCAGGTTTCAATGAAATGTATTTCATAAATTAGCTTATCATTGCACTGATTTAGCATGCCTAGCAGGTGAAAGACAAAAACATGTGTTATCTTCCCTAGGGAACCTTCAATGAATGTCATTCTAGCTTCATATGTCTTTCTTCTCTCCCCTTCTTGAACTGATATAAAATTCTAATGTGTGCCCTCTGGTTCCATCTTCATTGAAATCTAGCAAAACCGCTGAAGGTAAGATAGTGGCAATGGTGCATGAAAAAAGGGAAAAGGAATACAGTGATTCATAGCATACTTGAAGAAAGTTGCAGTTGTTAACAGCACTACTTTTGTATGTAGACAGGTTAAAATGTGTCATATATCAGTGTTAAAAATAAAGTTATTCATCCTGGCTATTTTCTCAAAGTTCAGAAAAAGAGGCAGTAAAACCTATGCTATGTGTATCTTTAAAAATTATTTCACATGTCTCTGAAAACAAACCAATTCAGTCGCTGCCAATGGCGGCAATAGTAAAGGCAGCATTTTTACATGGATTTGCTTGTGTAATTTCTGTAGTTTTGAATAGTGATTGCTCTTTGTTGAAAAGCTTCCACATGTTTTCAATCCTCTTTTGTCCATGGACATCCGAGTTACTAACATACAGTGACTTTTTTTATTTTCCATTTTCCTTGGAAATCATCATTGAAAATAGACATGGGAAACACCCAATAGATCATCGCTGTCAGAATTTTAATTTATAGGCACCACACGGTCAAAGGTTCTTCTGTAATTTAATAAATTTGCACAATAAATAGAAAATGTAACCAAATAAGGCAGAATGATCCTGTTAAATATTGAGCAAATCAGTAACAGAAAATTAAATGAGAAGAACATAATAATCCATTTCCCCACATTCGCATTAATGAAAATAAAAGCAGCAATGAAAGAGTAACTTAGAAATAAAATGCTATGACCATATTCTTTAGTCCTTCTCTGAAAGGTGACAGGAATATGTTGTGGTAATGGGCATGTCAAAGAAGCAGACTCTTGACCGAAAGATTTGACAGGCCTTACTGCCTTCACTGGAAGAGTACATAGTCTGTGAAAGTTGGTAGGTCCAACTTTACCCTTCCCTTTCACAGCTAGAGTGGAAGGCATTAACAGCCTTACTATGCAAACCTATACATGTGGAAATGAGTAATCACTGGAGTAGCTGCTGTGAATTCAGAAAGAGTGCAATATAAAGAAAGTTCCTGCACGAGTGCATGTTTGCAGGAAGGAGTCTGACTTGGTGTGCTGGCTACTGGACTCACACTGACGTCATGGAAAGCTGCATGAGTAAAACCACGTGCAGTGCTTTGAAAATGTAACAATGAGCACATCAGGGGAGTGGAACATCCACTGACTTCAGACGGGCAGCATCATGCTACACAATTCATCTTCTTTAACTCCTCAACTTAAATCTTCTGCAGCTCACAAATGCACAAGCTGGTTCAGGGTTTTTTTCGCCTGGTTTTTGCAGTTATTTGTTAAAAGGCAAAGACGACTTTTAGACAGAAAATCATTGGAAAGACCTTTAAGCCACCCCATTCTTAAATGACTCGTGACTGTACACAAGCCACTGTCACCTAACCATATTTCAGGCTCACATGACATTTTAAAATAACTAAAGAAATGGAGTTCTGGAGACAAATATTTTGATTAAGGATATTTTCATTGATTCATTGGGCTTTGAAGCAGGCTATGAAAGTTTTCTGCATTAAACGCTTGAAAAAAGAGGGGAGAAATATAAATTATACTGTTTACATAAAATAGATCATTAATGTGTTTTTGACAAGCCTGAGAAGCCAGTGTCATATCTATCTGCAAATGAGAGCTTTCTTCTTTTTCAGACTAGAAATGAAATAACCTACTGTAATTAGCCTTCCCATAACAGTGAGATTTTTCTTAGGGTTTTGACCCCATATTTATGTAGCATTCAATTCACAAGTAAGTAACACAAAAGTAATATGTAGATGTGAAGTTCTTGAGTCACCAAAACCTTTAAGTCCACAACTTGTAGCGGTAACTGTGGAAGTAATCCTATTACCCTTGAATGGGACAGATGATGTACTTGAATTTAAGCATATGTTTTACAGAATTAGGGCTTTAGTTATTTGGTTTGCATTTTTATTATTGAAGTACTGTCACTTTCCATATAGAATATCCTAGATCAAATGTTTTAGAGCTAGCAAGTGGTAACAAAATATGTTCTTTATAAGACCACAACATTTCCTTATTTGGTATTGAAAAGATACAAACCAGTTTGATTTAAATCTCCTTCATACTTAAGGAAAAAAGTTGGTTCTTCAGTGGATTAGTGGCTTATGTAAAAAGCAAATTTTAGATAGGTAAGACAATGGGGTACGAAAACATTGAAATAGTCGCACATGTTTATGTGAGCAAAACTAAGTAGCTAAATTTTCAATTAATATCTAAAATTAATGTTCCTTTCTAATATTTGTTTGCTGAGTATAAATGGAACTGAATACTTTTTTTCAGTACTACATACTGTATATAAAATCATTTGCAAATAGATCCCAGCCCATACTGAAAGCATTTCTGGACACACTGCAGAGAGTTTGGTTAATGTCAGTAACAATAAATCCAACATATTTGGAGGCACACACTCCATATTTGTTAGATTAGAGATTTTAAATGACTGGTAGTGGATTCAAGTGTACAACCAAATAAAGCTCCATTACTTATAAGCATATGTATCCTCATTTTCAAATGTAGAAAATCCAGTTAAGCTTCAGCCCTTCTTAGTTCTTCATTCATGAGATGATAGCTTTACAGCAAAAGCAAATAAGTAAAAAGTTTCTTTTACCCCAAATTAAAAAAAAAAACACAACATTTTTTAAATATAAGTTTGAAGTTAGTCTTCCACAGATAGCCAATTAAATTATGCTAAAAATGACATTTTTAATTAAACACCAAGGTAAGCATAAATGGATTTCAAAATAATTAATCAAACATCAAAAAATTGAAACCTTTTTCTGCTTGAGCAGCAGAAATGAAAGAACCAGTCTTCAGGTCTCATAGAGATTCAATCTAATTTAATTCTCTGTCTTCTCTAAATAAACATTCCTAAAACCTTTTTTTCATCTGGGGGAATAAGGATGAGAGGGGTAATCAATATTTCTAGCATTTTAATTAAAACCGTTAGTGGAATAAATCCATTTAATTATCAGTTAATGAAATACAAGGTCATTTACCTGACAGGAACTTTGAAGGTGGATTACTAGCTGGAATAAAGTAGAAGAACCCAATGTCACAGCCATTTAGCTTCTGTCAAATTTAAGGTTAAAATCCTTTTAGACTGTTTAACCTATTCTCTACCATTTTCTATTATGTATGTCAATTGGCAAGAAGAAATACATGATCAAAACTTACCTACCTTTAATTTTTGTCCAAAGTTTCTGCTAAATTTCTATAATTTCTTTTCCATTTTTTTTGTCTAAGGAGATGCAAAATGCAAATGAATTGTAGGGTTTTTCCACTTACTGCAGAAGATCTCCTCCTTGAATGAAGTTAGCATGCCATGCTTGAACTTTGTTAAGAAATTATTAGCAATTAAACAAACTAAACATAAATGTAGCCAGTAAATATATTTGTTGATAAGAAATATCGAGCTTCTCTATTTTTCATATGTAGTGAAGAAAAATACATAACTGGATTATGGAGGATTTTTTAGGCTGTTGTTCTCATTACACGTGTAAGAAGGAAAACGGAAACAGAAAGGGTTCTCTGTGAGTATGGCAGCAAACTTCCCATGCTCCTGGTAATGTCTCAATAGGACAGCAAATCAAGTGGTGAACAAAAGTTCTGCCGGAAACACAAATAGTGAATGTCAGTGTTGGCAAGCAGCACGATCAACAGAGAAAGAAATGCTCTCTCCAGGATTCCAGGACAACCATGCAAGCACAACAAAAAAAATCACATCTAAGTGGACTGTTCCTACTTTGTGGTAGAATTTTAAGTTCAGGGTTGATTTTATGTAATTAGAGACAGGTTATATCGAATTGAAATGGATACTAATTGGAATTACAAGCTCACAGTAAAAGTATACACTGCCATTGGGGAACATGCTAAGGTGCACTGGTCTACTATCATTTTTTTTAAAAAAAAAGGTGGCTCTGTAAATGATGTGCAGTATAACATAGTGCCTATCAGAGTGACTCTTTCTAATCTTCCAGTGTCTTTTATATTATGGCATTTTAAACATAGAAAAATAAAATGTAGGTTTACAACACTGGTTTAGTGAGTTAACTTCAAAGTTGCATTCTTATATTCATTGTGGCTTTTGTAAGTCCTACTTGCCAAAATGCTCATAAACCTCCATGAGATAATAATAATAGTTATCATTCCAGTTTTTAAAGGATGTTAGTTACGCATTTTTGTAGCCTAAGAAAAGTCATTGTTCATAACACAAGATAATCGGGTGCTGTGTATCATGCACATTTTGCTTTTAGTAATGACAGAAGTGTTCTGGGCATGTATAAAGCAGTGCTTCAGAACATATCAAACTCTGTATGGTGCAAGACTGCTTATAACTTCAGCGTGTAAGGACAAGTTATCAACTATAGATAAGGGAGGCAAAGTTTAATATCTTTTGTTAGACCATCTGTTAGAGTCAGAAAAAGAACAGAAAGTTTAAGGGATGGCTTTCAGCACAATGCAAGGTAGGCAGTTGTATATGGTAGCCATGACCCTGCTGTCTGCAGCTGTGTGTGTCTATGCGATGGGAAACTTATAGCTGCAAATGAGGAAGTTGGTGTAGAAGGAGTGATGGGTAGTACAGGAAGGCAAAATCCACTTCCCACAGTGAACAAAAGAGATTTGGTGTCCCCAGGCCTTCCTTCCTGCAGCGGTATTGGAGAAGTAAGGCTGACATTTCAAGTTCCAGCCCAAGTTATTAAGTGAACACTATATTGTCCTGTTTTCCTCATGATAAAAGGGGGCTATATTATTTTTAGAGCAGTAAAATTCAGTTTTTCCTGTAACTGCTGAAAAACATTGACTCCTCGGCACTTACTTTCAAACTTTTCTTTGCTTGCAACCGATATCGTGATGGTTAGGCTACAGTATGCATTCCGTATCTTAAAAACATGTAGAATACTGGTGTCAGGAATCCGTATCTTTGAAATTATGAGTTTAAATATATATTATTTTTTGTCACGTGATTTGTAAGAGTATGTTTTGCTTGCTTGAAATAATAGTAAGAAAATTGCCATTGACTTTGACAGAATTTAACCCATCCCACATTTGCTAGGTTTAGCCTATTTTGCCAGAGGTGCTAGAAGATTTTGAACAGTAGCACTTTAAAGACCTCACTGAGGAAGTGAAAAAAAAAGAAACCTTTCAAAACGTCAAGAATGCAATGCACTTCATTCCCTGCATGTTTATAAATCTTTTGTTACTGGAAGTCCTGAAACTCCTTTTATACAATCGGTTACTGAAGAAAAACACTACGCTGAAGAAGGACATCATACCTACTAGACTGACCAGTTTGCAAAGTTGATTTTCATATTTTAAAACTGATGGTTTTAGCAGATTTGGAAGTTGCTTATTTATAATATTGTATGATGCGTGTGTTTTCACTGTCAGGACTCTTTTAAGCTGTTCATTTTTAGTAAGAATCTGAACAAGTTTACATAAGTAAACTCAGAAATGGTGGCACGGATGAATGAAGAACTGATTTTAATATGGTGTAATTTCTGGGCCTGTTATTCCCAACTTTTAGTTTGGTATTAAAAGGGAAGCATATCTATTTTAACTTTGTGGTATCAGGACTAATGAAGAGTATAGTGTTTGTAAAACCCATCACCCCAACTTCAGGCTCATATAGATAGTACAACCAGCTGTGAAAGCAATCAGAAACTCTTCGTCACCCAAACCCAACAACATTTCCAGAAGATTACTGCAGTCAAAATTGAACTTTCTCATGGTATCCTTCTGTTGTCCCCATTGCCCAACAATAGGGAAGATTCCTCTGAAACAGTGAAAGAGTAATAGATAGAGCCAACTATTTCATTATGTTGTGGTGATCACCTAAGGATGATTTTCTGATGGGCCTATCGAGGAGCTGGCCTTTTGCTGAGTTATTGCATGTTCTACAGAGAACAGGGGTTTCTCATCATTGTGTGGTCAATACACTGTGGGTTTTCAACCTCAGGATGAGACTACCTTGATTCTCAAGATGCTGCTTAGAATTTTTGAAGTACTTTCTTTACATGTTTTATTCTTGTTTCTTTGTTACTTCCCATGGGAAGAAAATACGTAGCTAAATTCAACCAAGTAAGTAAGACCAAAAAAAATATTTGTGGATTCATTCACTATTACACATTATGTAAATCTGAATATGCACAGACATTGAAGAACTCTGTATTCTGAAAATCACTGTTTTAAAAGTATTGTCACATTGCTTTACAGAAAACAATGTTTTTCTGATCTCTATGGGTTACTCAGATGCAAGTCAGGACAGATTTTGACTATTTATGTCAGTTTCAGTCTAGCTGTGGTTTTGCAGGATATAAAATATGGTGAATTCAACAGCTTGCCATGAAAACCACTCAGCAGAGTATTCTTTTAGCTGTAATGCTCTTTTAATTTCAGGGAGAACTGTCAATATTCCACAAAATGTCCTGCAGAATCCCACAAAATCTGGCAGATTGCAACAAAGAGATCTAGTTGTGTTTTTTTTTAGCTGGAAGCATTGTAGATTCAGTGTCTGGAAAGCCTTACATTTCAGATGTGTGTGTGTTACAAATATGAAACACAATGTAGGATTTACTCCCATGGAGAAAAAGTGCTTAAAATTGATTAAGTGAATCTTTCCAGTTTTAAAGCGTTTTTTTAACTTCATGTTTCTTTCATGAAAGTTCTTTCCTGTTTAACAAAAAAAAAAACAAACAGAACCCTGATGTGACATTGATGTGGTACTTCTAGGAGCTTCAGAAAGGACATACTCTTTTCTCTGCACATGTACATGCTGTCTTTGAGATCTACAGATATTTGGATGCAGTATGAATAGAGTATACAGTCCTTTAACATCGTCCATTCCTTTCACTGCCAAATGCAGCAGAGGTTCAGAACGTGCAGAAATTGTAGAAACAGATCTAGGTTTCAACTGACTCTATTATTCAAGCCAACTAACGGCATCTTATTATGAGAATTGTATACCAATAATTAATACATGTTCTACGTATTGAGAAAGGAAACAGGAAATAAAGTGAGTGGATCAGAAATCTTCTTTGTGGCAATAATGAAGTTGTAGAAATGGAACTTACCATATTTAAAGCAAAGCTGTCAGGATCATATGGGTAAATGCACAACAGAATGAAAGGATTAGGAAGATGAAGGTATCTTTGCATTGTTTGGAAATGTATTTGAAAGATACTGATGTTAAATTTTATTTAAAGAAGGATTTTTAAGCTGAAGCTCTGCACCATTTAATTTCACAGGCTTGGATGGAGTTCCTTATGTTAGATATATCTGGTAACATACTATGCTTCTAAATAAGAATTTTAACTTCAGATGCAAAATAAAACAATCCAGAGTCATGAAGACCTTGTCTGTATCAAAGAAATATTCCTGTATTTGGTTTGAAAGCATGAGTGTAACTACACTTGTTCAAGTTCCCTTGCTTATAGAGCTTGTACAACTGTGAATGGGACCTGCTGTGCAGAAAGGCTGATCTTGAACCAGCTCGGTTTTATCACTACAGCTCCCCAGTGACTTGAACTCCCAGAGGTGATGATGCTCAGCAGTGGGCTTTGTGACACAGTAGGACAAAAAGTTTTGGAGCAACAGGCTAGTTCTTGAGGATGTGTTTAAGGCTCTGAGCAAACTCAAGAAGGCATTTGGTTCATGTTTGCAAATGTATTTGCAGTCATAGACTTACTTGCTCTGGGGAGCAGCACGATGTTAAAATGTTATGTGTTAAAACAAGCATGATCGGAAACAAAGCTAGTACTGTTGACAGGGCATTTATTTTTTAAAATACCAGCTCTGGAAAATACTGTCTTGGACTCTGCTATAGAACTAACAGTGAGCAGTGAATCTGATTACAACTGAATTATTTTCATTTATAAAGTGACTATTTAGATACACACACACATATATAATATACATATTTATGAATTTTAGACGGAAGTTTCAAACTATTATGTGAGTTTTCTTGATATTTTAGATATTCTTGAGAGCTTTCTCACCATTTTAAATGTTCAGTTAAATAAGGATGTATATTTCTCTTTTTAAAATATCTTGATGTATTTAAAGAAAAAAAGAATTGATATGTTGTATGATTTACAGTCTTGGAAAAAAATAACATAGTCATAACTTTGCAGTTTTTGTGATGCATGAAGATCAGATTTTTTAATGTTGGTTAATGCTTTACTAATTAAAGTGTGCATGTTAATTAAAGCAGAGGCTAATGTTAATTACCTATATTAATGGAATCTCATGTAGCACCTGCCTGAAGCAATGGGTTCAATTTTCAAAATATCTCAATTAAGGCTGAAACTTTTGATTTGCATCTAGTAGGGTTTCAATTAACTGCATTGCAAACTTAAATAACACACTTAAAGGGATAATATCACCAATCACATGTGGCAAAGTGGAATTGGTTGGTTCAATTATTGACTACAGCTCTGAGAGCATTCACAGTTGGTAGGTAAGTACTATGGTATTGGCAAGTGATTATTGTCTAGGGCTGTCATCACTTCTGTGGCTGTTGTAAGAGAGATGTTAAATTGCTGTACTTGGGTCTCACTGCAATTCCATTGTTGAGGGAGACAAAAATAGAATGGTGTTTGCTCACATCCAGCGTTTAATGGTGAAGATTCAGCTTGTTCCTCTGAAATAAATGACCACTGTTCCATGACACGGTAAGGCATTTTATCAAATGGAAAAAGCAGCATTTGTGATAAAGTGTGCAATGTTGCAGTGTACTTCTCAGCTAAGGCAAGAGATGTGATTGTGTTCCCAATCTCTGTTTCAGCCACCACAGCATTACGTGTTGACATAGGAGCTTTTAATGAGCAGCTTCAGGAAGCGATTAACAAAGCACTAGAAATAGATGCAATCATGCTGATTGGAAATTCTACCTAAGCTCCATAAACAAGAACGTAATGTCCTGCTACCATACAACTTTCTATGGTAATTATTCCTGATAGCTCCAAGACTTGAACTCTTAATCTGAGCCTACTCCAAAAAGACACTGATGGTTCAGTTATAATGAAACCAAGATCCAAAAAAAGCATGCCAACTTTTGTTGTTCTGGACACACAGTTGAAGAATAGATGTAAGATTCTGCGGTAGGTCCAAATTTTGTTCATACATGTAATGCAAAAATATCTCCAAGCATAATTCCTCTGTGGCCTCTGTGGAAACAGGCCACTAAAGAGTCAGTTTTCAACCGTGCTCAGCAAAAAGAACCTGGAACACAAGGTTAGCCTGTGGCTTTGTTATCAGAATCTCTCACCTGTACCTATATATTTTCTTGCTAAAAATGTCCGTAGGCCTTAGACCATCCCACTACAGTGGGTTCTGACTATCTGTATAATAGGTTGCCTATGCCTATTAATAAAAGCAGTAATATTCTACTGTAACACTCAGTCTTAATGCCTCTGTTTTAATTAATGCTATGACAAAAGCAAAAATATCTGCACAGTATCAATCAATCTGTTTAAGGAATTTGTGAGATTAGAATAAAACCCTCTTACCAAACTGCATTTAAAATATTTGTTTTAAAATGTTGTACTGACCCTTGACTTATGAGTTATCAGTTTCTGACCTCTCTTGGGTCTAGATTAATCAGTGTGTAATGATTTTTGTTGCTATTTTCACTCCTAAGGAGCCTGTGTCCCATATTATGTTGTAAGGTCATTAGATGGTTTAGAACTCACACTTTTTTTGTCTGCGGAAACAGATTAAGATCTGTCATAATCTGAGTGCCCAGAATCCCCATGTAGTAATATTCAACTTCTTTAACAGTATATTATTTTTTACATGTACTCTATGGCCACAAAGTATGGTCTTATTTATGGTTACTGGAAATGTGCATCTTTTAATTAAAGCTTTCCTTGGACAGATATTTTTTGTAGTAATTGAACTTCAGATTCCTTGAGTCAATATGCATCTTATTTTAGATGCAGAAAAGTCACATTTACATGGGTCAGGAGTTAAAATAAAAAGATGCAGCGGGTATGGATATTATACTGTGATATGTTATCGTCATCTCAGTTATACTTCATAATATTGTTTGAAGGAAAAAGGTTAAATTATGCAGTTGTATAGTCACATGAACATTTGTTACATACATATGTCATCTTTGGACATCTGCATCTTGAGAGTGGTGATTTTGCTGTTCGCAGTCTGCTTTGGACCTGACTCCCTTTCCTTGTGAAATTAAAATGTTTGTTCATATCCATTTAAATATCTGTCTAAACTTAAGTAAAAATAGTCAAATGTCTCCTGTTTGTTGGACTCTTGGTAGCACAGAATAGTAAGAATAAATCTTGTATTAATTTGACAATTTTAACTACATTCTGAATGAGAAATAATATAGTACCAAACGGGCAGTATCTTGTGTACTGGTCATGTCTTTGATGCAAATCTGTTGAAATCATTGTATTTACAAGATTACTGAGTTTAGGTCTCTCTGGGTATTAGTTGGCCCAAAGGCACTTAGCCAATTAAGGCTATTGGAAAAAATGAAAGCAATCCAACCTGAAGCTTTCTGAAAGGAATCTTTAACACCATTTACTTCTCTTGCTATATAGGGACTATAATATAGCACTTTTAATATCCTGGGTATGCTTGGTTTGGTTTTATTTAGCTGGGCTGTTTTTGTTAGGTATGAGAGAGAGGAAAAAGTTTAATTAATTGTTCAAATTATAAAATAATATTACATACAAAGCATCCTGAACAAGTGATTCTACAGTATCATTTTATTAGGGAACAAAGAAGACGACAACCATGCAAATTTGGATTTTTGTCAATGGTGATTTGAAAGGCACACCTGTAAAGTTCTTACTCTTACATTTTGGCATATGCACTCCTCCCAGAATGTTTGCTTTATGAGGAAGTGAAGACCTTAGGTGCTTCAGCCAAATCAGCTGTGCAGGTTTGGCCTGGAGTCATGACAAGTTTGTAATGGAGGTCTTGGGGAAGAGTAAGACAACTACAAGTACATAGAATGCAGCTTGTTATCCTGTGTCCTTTTCAGCAAAAATGGAAAGAGCCAATAGGTTGAGTTGCATTATATAGTGATGGCCTAGAATGTGTGGTACCTTTTTTAAAGGGTTTACATAAGACCCAATTGTGCAGTCTTTACTCTGGCAAAATTCCCTTTTACGCTGTGGAAAGCTTTTCTAAATACAGTATCTAAAGAATTTGAGTGCTGGATATTGGCTTTTCTTTTAGAGTTATTTTTGGAGCTTTGACACAGATAATGTAGATGTGAATCAAAATCTACCTTAAAGTGCTGAGATAAAAGGTTTCCACTAAATTTTGTCTTGGTAATGCAATAAAGTGTTATCACTTTAAAATCTTTGTCAAAGTAAGGTGTTTAACGTGTTTCTGAAAAGGCAGCATTCATGAAAAAAAAGTTTTTATTGTTTCAAGAGCGATGTCACTTCTGTTATATTTTAGGGTTTTAATTGTTCTATTACTTTGTCTTAGCCTTGAACATGAGTGGATCGTATCTTAATATTTTATATGTATATATAAACTGAGGTTTTAAAAATAATTTTATATCACATCTGGTTTTACTGCATGTTGCTGCATGTCTCTAGAGGCATACAGCATTTTTATTTTCAAGTAAATTTCTATTAGTTACAGTCTCCAGCTGTTTTAGATATAGAATCATTTCCTGTTGGTAGAGTTTCCAGGACAATTCCCTTTTTTTCTTCTCAGAAGAATGAGAAATTTAATTTAACAAAGACATCCTATAATTGCCTTTGTATCTAGCAAGGTATCTAGCAATCTAAATATTTTATTTTATTTAAAACATCTGTCTACATAATATCATATGACTATACAAGCCTATATCAGCCTTCTGAAAGACAGCTGCTGCCACTTTTATTTAATTTATAAGAGACCAACAAAATTGCTCCTTAAGATAAAGCCCGTCTGCCACTGAGTCATATATAAAAAAATTTTTCAAGATGAAAATTGCTTGCATTTACAGTTCTTGTTAAACTAATCTAGGTCTTTTTCAAATTTAGAAGCATCGTTTTTCCTTTTCCCTCTGCCCACCCCCCCAGTCACTATGGAAACATAGGAGCTTTACATATACATTTTTTAGAAGCTTCTTTTATTAAGATTGAAGGTACATTTATTTTTAAGATGAAATGCAAACTAGAGTCTCGTCTTAATTGCTCGCTTGTTGGATCTGTTTATCTCCTGCTATCTTTATTTTCACAAACATTTGGTGCAAATTATGCTGGTCAGAATTTTCATGCATTTTCTCAGAAAATATATGGGGGAAGTGATAATGTCAATACAGATCTTTATCTGTTTTGTGTTACTAAGCTTTGCAGTGATTGTAAACTGTTTCTTTGTATGAGGCAACTCATACTGAAAAGAAAATGTTTAATAGATAGTATCAATTTAGGCACAGCAGCTGTGCTAGAAAAATAGACATAGGCATTCTTCAGTATGTCTAAATAAGACAAGTTTACCTTTTCCAGGGAAGTAATCAAAATATTCCTTTTTGGAGAACTAAGAGTATGAAAGGAAAATGTTTATGGTTCCCTACTGGCACACAGTTATGATTGACAGGAAAAACCAACATGTATGCCACATGAGACGTCTTGTTCAGGAACTTTCAGGAGGGCAGTAAATTGGTGTTGGCACAAACACAAAAAAATAAAATGACTTGATTCAGCAGTTTTCAATTTTAAATCCCCAGGCTCCAAAGAAAGAAGTAAATATTCATCAAATGATCAAAATTTATATTGATTTTTATTCTGCATTAGCAGCTCAAAGTCAAGATTCTTGACAGGGTAGATGTCGGTTTGAATGATTCTCTTTGAAATAACGATACAGACACTGGGCTGAGTGCTACTGTGCATTCCTGAACCATAGGAAAAGACTATTAGAACCCTAGGAAGCTAAATTTTTTAAAGAATAGTATAAAGGCATGCTTGTTCTGTATTGTTTTGGTAACTAAATTATTGTTATTAGTATGTAAAGTAATTCTTATTGTTTCTGCTTTATTCCATCCTTTCCATTATAATCTAAGGACAACTTTTCTATCGTACTTCAAAGGGGAACGGTAGTTCACGTACTATAGTAACCGAGTTAACATCAGTACTTCCCAAAGTAAGTGTATTTTAGAGTGAAGTGTTAGTCTGGCAGAGCAAAGGAAGCAAAGATTATATCTGCACATTATACATCTTTAATTTTACAGTTTCTGCCAGGGAGTAAATAAAGAACTTGGGGGAGGGGGTGGGGGAAGGAGGATGGAAATCCAGGGGAAGAGAATGTGAGCATGAATGCAGCACTGAAACACAAATGTGATGACTGTGATTACCAAGCTGTGAGATTTAATGAGAAAGCCTGTATTAGAGCGAAGTAGAAAATCATAACCATCGCCTCTAGTCTATAGAAGTATAAATGGATCTCAGCCCCCAGCAAAAAGTAAATAAGTTAGTGACATTTTTAACAAACTCAACTTCTTCTTTTATTCTCAATATATTTATCTCCATTACTGTACTTTTGCAGTATATTTGGGGGTTTTTAACTATCTCAGCTTGCATTAAAATGAGATTCATTGTCGTAAAAGGGAAGAAGAGAATAGTAAGTGTGTGTTTGTGGGTGGTTAAATAAAAAGCAAAGTGAGGCAGAAATACTGTAACTATCAAAGTGTTAACAAATTTCCCAAATGTCCTAGGTGCTTACAATTCAGCAAACATCTTTAACAGCATAGCTTTAAAATTAAATTTTACAGACATTATGGGTAATGCTTTAATAGTATGCAAATTGCAATGAAGTCAGCAGCGGCAAAGCTGACCTCTCAGCAATACAAATATTTTATGTTTAAAACAGTTATCATTTTACGGTTCCCTCTACCTCAGTAGGTGTCAGATGCTTCAAGAGGCTCCTCATCTGAGAATCGTAAATAAATTCAGAAGAGCAGCAGTCTGTGCCTGCTTTTTATACATGGCAAGGCAGTTGTACAAATCAACATATGAAGCTATATATTTTTCTGTTGCTACAATCATTACTAATATTTTTACCAATAATTTTTTTAAAATTTCCTCAAAATTCTTTTTTTGAATTTTCTGTTTCTAATTTTCCTCGAAAACCATACGTATGTCTCTCACATATATATGCTAGGAAAAATAATGTACAGAGAAAAATACTTAGCCTGCATTTCCCTGATGTTATTAAATAAATTAATTAAGTAACATGTAGTTTTAATTCTCCTTCATAATCTGCTTATTCTCACTTAATCTTGCAGTGGATACAGAGTCCTGTGTTCATATCTTCACAATTTTATATCATTAATAGTTTAGTATCTAAAGAGTTATTGACAAAAAAGTTAATTTCTCCCTGTAAGAGGAGAAAAAGTGGTCTTCATTAAAAAAAAAAAGAAATCCAAACCACTTACATTGTATAGTAAGAAAACATTCCCATCTCTAGGGGTAATATAACATCAAATAGACTATCTAAGCATGGAAAGAATCTCCTTCAATTTGAGAAGTCAAATAAGCATTCAGTGAGAATCTTTGAGGTACACTCAGTGTAGGAGTTTGGACTTGAAAATGTTTGACACTATTGAGCCTCTCAAAATATTTGACTCAAAATATTGCATCAAAAGAGACTTTAACTCAAAACTTCTGTAATATTGTGAGTTGGTATGTACAGGAATTTGTGGGACTAGTTGTTAAACATATATATATATTTGTAATGATTAAGTTAATAAATATGAAACATTTCTCAAGCATATAGAAGTTTAAAATGGAGCTACTTGTAAAAAAAAACCAAAGTGGTGTTTATGCACCACTTAAAATAATTACTATGCAACATGCTCATAAATGATGTAGTATTACAGAAAAAAAGATTTCATATTTTTTCTGTAATATGGCATCTTCTTACTAGTCATTTCTACATTTTATGTAGGTTCCTTTCAGCATTAATAACAGAATTATACAAAAATCTCTGTTCATGAAAAGATATCAAAACATAATACTATTACAGTATTGTAAAATTAATTAAAAGTCAATGTGTATTACCAAAGTAACTTCAGATTCATACATTGCAAATTTAAAGAAGTAAATAATTACCTTATACTTACTTCCAAATGAAATTTTTCAGCATAATAAATTCAGATAACTTGGAAGCCACTTTCTACAAATAAGTCGTCAGGTTTCACTTCACTGTAAGGCAGTACAGCTCCCAACGGTGGGAAAAGAGATTTCTCAACATATGCACAAAGTAGATCTCTGAGCAAAATTTCTAAGCAAAAGGCCGTAACATTTTCATATTAGTTTAGTCATGCTTTCCTGGGATGTGTTGTGTAGTTTTCCCTAGGAGGTATTGGTTTTGCAAGACCTACCTTCCCTCTTTATTTTTAAATAGAAATGTATGTGTCAATCTGCTGCAGAGATGGAGGCAGAGGAATGTGCACCATCACTCCGGAATTTCTCTTGCACATGTGTGCTGTCCTGAATCGTGAACATTGGTACCTTTAACCTTAAGGACCTGGCCATTTTGAGTGCCCAGCCCTACAGACAGAGCTAGGTGCATTGCCTGTCCCTGTGGTTTGGTACACAAGCCTTTTAGACGAGCATGACTTTTAGAAATATCAGTGCTTTGGATGACAGGCAAACTCTTTAACAATCTCTTTTTAAGCCACTTCATTGCTCTAAAAGTGCAAACAGAGGGAATGGTAGGAACAATCAGAACTGTGCAAATAGTGGAGGTTTTAATTAAGTAAGATTAAGTTTACAATTTTAGCACATTGAGGAAAGCCTGACTGTGTCTGACTGGTCTTTTCTCCTCTTGACTACTTGGCAATCTTGAGGCTGGCCCGGAAAGGTATTCAACCTTGTGTTTAAGTACAACGTATCTGTGTTCTGACCTCCTATAACAAATTATTTTCTCTGCCGGACAGGAAAGAAACCAAGAGAAAAGGTTGTGTTGATGAACTGCTACTTTAATAGGACAAATGCTTCTGGGTTTGTAAAAGCAGGACTGTTTGGGCTTAGTGTTCTTGTGGCGTGCAAAGAGGTGTCACTGAAGGAGCTGGAAGGCATGTGGCAGTTCTGATGAAATGCACTCTGTTATGTTGATGGGTTCGGCTGGATCTGCATCCTTGTTAATTTGTGTATTCTGCCTGGTTTCAGCAAGCACTGTTCTGTCATCCCAGCCCTTTCTGTTGTCAGAGCAAGCCTGTTTCCCACCTGGCCCCTGATTATTATAAACCCTTCTTTTGCTTCCTGCCTGTCACCCTCTTGTTCTGCAGGCTGGAGATGCAGACCTGCAAGACCAGAAAAGCAGGAAAAGATACTGGCCATTGTTCAGTTCCCATTCTTACAAGGACTTTTTTTTCACCTTGCAGTTTTGGGATGCTATTGTCAGAAACTATTCAGTCTTGGAAGTCTCTGGAGAGGTTAATCCTTTCATACTTTTCTTCAATGCTTTTTGGTATTTGTGATATAGGGAACTTCTCTAGGTACATAGCTGAGATCTGTTTGATGCACAGAGCATGCCACATTCTTGTGTTGTATTTAATGTTACACTGAACAGAACCAAAGGCAGGGGGACAGTCAGGAATTAGTCACCAGAGGTCCAGATTTTAAATTAACAGCATGATCAGGACACCTCCATGGATTTGGTCAGACAATGCTGCTGAGGCTACCCTACTGACTGCCTTTGCACTCCACAGTCCTGAAGTCACAGGTCATGTTCCTAATCTTTATAACAAAACAGCAAAAAAACCTATGCATTTCTGAAAGCCAAGGGAAACCCTGCAAAAAGGTATTGCAGTTATTTACTGGTTTGTTTGTTTTTTTTCTTTTTCCTCCCCTATTATTTCTGATGGCTCTGGGAACTGCCTGAAGTTCTGCTTGCAATAACATAGCCCTACTCTATCTAAAATTTCATTTTATAGCTCCTGTGGACAGGCTTAAAATTCATTGTGCTGTTACTACTGTTACTTAAACTCTATGATGAGTTTAAGTACCTTGATAAGTAAGAATGTTGTTGCCTTGTAATTTTGCTAATTCTACGTGGAGGTTTCACATTGTTGTGATGGTTTTAGTACACTGAAAAACGAAGTGATAAAGTTATTACCAATATAAAAGCATTACTGAGATTTATGATGATAAAAACACTTTGCTAAGATTTTAAGTGGTAACAAGCATGCCCTGATTAACAGAATTGATTTCCTGCATGATCAAAACACAGCGTGTCCTTTGTAATAGGACTATCAAATGTTCAGCTCTCAGTAAACACATTTTATGATATAGGATTATTTTTTAATTTGATTCAGTCCTAAAGAGAGTGTGCAAGATGAAGGATAGAAGAGGCAGGGGAGCCAAAAGCAAGAAGGGTAACAGACTAAGAAAGGAGTCAACTGCAGCAAGGTCCCTATTTTAATTATGCAGATGGATGGGGAAAAAAGAGAAAATAATAATAATAAAAAAAACCAACAGAAAATAAGAGTTACCATCCTGCTTCAACAACAAAAACAAATGCCTATGCTTAGGGTAGAAGCAGTACTTCCAAGAAGTCACTTGAAGTCCAAGAAGCTTAACACTGCCAAGTGGTGGACTTGATGATCTTAAAGGTCTTTTCCAACCTAAATGATTTTATGATTTTGTTATACAGTGCCATTTAAAATGCCAGGGGGACTTCTTGGAAGTACTATTTCTACCCTAAGTGTTTTCAGCAAGAGAAGACCTGTTGGCTGGCTGTGGAAATGGAGTGGTGAATGATCGTCTGTCTGTACAACGTCTTTGCTCAAACTCTTGCCTGCCAAAGAACTCTTTCTGTAAGCTACATCTCCATGGAAGATATTTTGAACCGTGTACTCCTCAACATAATTTTATTTAGTAGCTGCATCTGTGACAGAGCCAGGGTCTGTTTCGTGTCCTGTAATAAAGCCTTCGCCACAACTTTATAATGTGAAGAAATAGACAGAATATTGTGACAGAAAACAACAAAAAATGCTTGAGGGCACAGATAAGACCACAGAAATGCTACTGTGATCAACTTAATTCTGGTAAGGAATTACTCCCAGTTTTATCTGTCAAGAAATTCACCAATTAGAAAGGTAAAAAGAGTGCCAAGCTGGGATGTGCATCCTTTTAGAATGGTGCAACTGAGTTTGCACTTCTATAAAATACACGTACAGGTGAGCCTTCTAAGTCTACATGCTGGATAATGCCGTCTGACCACCTCCTTGTTTGGCAGAAACTGAAATTTGTGCTTTAATTTAAGAGACAACATTTTTATCCAGCTTAAGTTCAAATAATGGCAAGGAACTGAACTATGCCTGTATTTCATATGTAATTCTATAGTAACTACAGTCTAGTGTGGCAGTGCTATAGCTTTTCTACAGCACTGTAGAGAAAGGGTAATGCAAGCTCGGATACTTTCATAATTCAAATTCAACTGAATGTATTACAATTTGTATATTTAAAACATAAAATAGTTTGCTTACAGTAACATAGTTCAAAACAAAAGACTCGTGCTCCCTAGGAAATAGTGTCTGAAAATATTTTCAACACCAATTCAGTGATATTTATTCTAGTACGTTCCAATATAAAAAAATTTTGCAGCAGAACACCACTAGCTCTGAGTTCTCATTTCCAATTTACATTGGTGTAAATTTTGAGTTTCTCATTTGACACTCTGTATACAATATAACCTTTCCATCTCCTTCCTCCCACAGTAACAGCCATTATTCCTTGTCTTGTCTTTCTCCATTTCAGAATGAGGTCATTCTAACATGTAGGTCTAACAAGAAATACAATGTGTTTTCATTGATTCGTATTGTCACTGATTACCCCTTTGTGTTATATAGTGATCTGTATAGTAAAGGACATTCTACGTTGTCATGCAAAGCCAGTCTTAAGGAACAGATTCTGTACCCCAGGCTCCCTTGGTTTATTTGTAAGGTCTTGCTTTTTAGAAAATGAGCTTTCTGACAATAGCCCTGAAAATATTTACCATTATTAATCGATTGCTAGAACTGAATATTTGGCACTAGTATAGAATTTTTTCACTGTTTTTCCCCAGAGAGTACTGTTTTTTCATAGTCTTGTTCAGAGATTGGATCCTCCAGGGTCAGGAAAATGAGAGCATTTTGTCATTTGATTATTGGAAATATCTCAGTTTAATTTACAATGGAACATTGTAAACTCATTCCATCCTGCTAGGACAGTGTCTGTTAGAGAACCTGTACAAGTATGTAACCAGACCATCACCAGCATCTTTATTGTGTTTGTGCTGCAAAAATGCTCACTTAGAAAAGGACCATGAAGTGGAAAACAACTGCTCTGTATCATTTCTTGGCATTTTTTTTGCATGTCCAATTTTTCACTGATTCTGACTTGCTACATCCTCTGAAAAAAAGAAGAAATTGAATTCTACTTCTAAGAAGGGGCATTAAGAGTAGATGAATGATTGCCTCCCACCCAATTTCTGTTACATATATTTGGGGTGGTGCATATCTCAGTAGACTTGCAGGATTTGCTACATATCCATGTCCATAGAGGTATATTTTTGATTCTTATAGTTGTGTTAAGTAATAAGAAAGCGTATATAGGGCAATCTGAAAATGCACGCTTAAATAAGCTAGAAGGTAAAGCAAGTACCTTCTCTATATTTGATTAGTGACCAGTAAAGTTGCTACTTTATTCTGCCAGAATACTGCAAAACTAGTCCTTCATTATCACTAAAGATTTTAAATGGAAAATAAACTGCAGTAGATTTATTGCGTATCTGTGCTGTGTACTATTTTCTAGATTGTGCCTTGTGCCTGTTCAGCTTCTGCAGAGAGTAGATTTTTGAGACTTAAACTGATCAATACCTACTCAAGGTCTTCAAAGCCTCTTTGGATTTGCAGTTGTTACCAGTAGAGCAGGGACAAAAAAAATGCTTAAGTACTACAGTGAGATAGATGAATTCATACAGAAAAGAAATCAGAGAGACCCATGTGAAACTCTAAGCTGCCTGAGTTTGAGTTCCTGTAAGTATTCGCAATTGTTGAAGATATAAATTGGGTTTAAAAACAAAAATAGTTGATTTATAGAGGGGTCATATTTCTGAGGTACAAGAACTGGGACACAATTGCTTGTATGTGGGATTCGTAGAGTATAATGTTGATGGAATTTATAGACCTCAGTACAAGAGGGCCTTATAGCTGTGAGGAAGAAAGAGTGGATTCTTATTCATCCCTCTCCATATATTTACTTACCTTTCCCATCCTGTTTTTCTTTTCCCCCACTATTCTATTTGAGCCTCCTTTTTCTTCTCCCATTTTCCATGTGCATTAATGATTTGCCTATTTACAAACATTTTTGCAAGTGAACAGAGACACAAAGATGTGTGACAAGCTACTTTCTTTACTTTTCCTGTTTCTTATTTCAAAATATAGATGAAATTACAGGGAGGGGAATTAGAAAATGCCAAAAAAATGTGTAAAACAAGTATTGGGATAGTTGTGCTATGTGAGAAATAGCATGTGTTCATACAGTTCAGCGCTGAGTTTTAATTCATATGTGTGAGGTTTCAGAGTCTAGGCTACATGTGAATTCCCTCCTTTTGGAGTACTGGGGCAGGGGATGAGGAGGGGGTTGTATACATAATTTCAACAACAGCCAAAGAAAGTCAAAAAAACCCAAAAAAACACCCTAAAAAACACCCAAAACCCATAGGAAAAAAAGCAATAATTACTTATCTTCATTTCCAAGCCCATCCTGAAAATCAGGGAAATTATTTGCTTAAAGTTTTCCACAAGATTTCACCTCTAGGCTTAAAACAATCACGGAACATTTTAATTGATAATGTAATTGTTTTAGAAAGTTACTGGTCACTCACAACAGGGCTTTAGACTGAAAGTGTCATGTCAACCCTAACTAAAATAGAAAGAACCAGTAAATAACTGCTTTCTGGTAAGAATAAATTAAAAGAGCAAATTCATAGCCTTAAGTGGGCAATACCAAATACTTAACGGTGAAGAATCCTTCCAAAAAAGAGGTTTGACCAGGAACCCCTGTGTGCTATGAAAGGGGATTGTTTATCAACTTAAACGAAAATGTACTTGTGGGTAGAAAGGGAACAGGAAGGTGGTGAGGTTTGGAAAGGTGGTGATGTTTGTTTATTTGCTGCTTTGGGTCATTTCTGAGTTATACAAACAGCAGTTTTAATTATAGTTTCTGAAAGAACATGTTTTATAGCGCTCTCAATCTTTAACGTTTTACTCTAACCAGACAGTCCCAACTAGTTAGTCTTGTGTTCAGGTAATGTTTCTTTGTTGGTAATCTTGTGTGGTTTAATTTTTCACTATTTTAGACTAGGTTTGAAAGCCTTGTATTTCATTTATGTACACAGTAAAAGACCTGCATGGGGTTTACTTGGAATTTTTATCTTCTATCTCCTTGTAAAATCGCTAGTGGTTTTTTTTTAATTTCCTAAAACCATATTGTGGTTTACTGCCAAACATAACAGATCTCACTGTAAGAAGCAACTGAGAGAGAAAGTTGTAAATTTTTGAATTAAAGAAATTTTAAAAGGAAATGGAATTTCCAAATCAGCTACATTATTACTCAGCAAAAATTGCACCAAGGCAAGGCATAAACAAACATACTTAATTGTTAATACCACAAGCTTATAAAGACATTCCAACCTTCCTTCAGACTCCCTACTGACACTCTTCAGTGCCTATTTCGCTTCACTTGCCTGCATCTTTCCTAGATTTTGCAGATTTCCCTTCTCCTCTCTAGCCCTTTCACTTCTTTCTCTTTACAGCTGCTGTTGTTCCATAGATCAGTAACTCTGTCGTGCTGTCAGCAGCCAAGCAAACTCTTCACTTCCCTGCCTCCCCCAGTAGAAAATGCAAGAGTCCTTATACAAAATTTCCTCCATGCTTGTTGCATTTACTTGCCATAGCACCAAATAGTTAAGCAGATGTTCCCCTCCTAATGGAAATAAGAGTACGTAGTTACACAGAAGTAGTAGTTTTTGAAGCATTATCAGAATTTGTAAAGCTTTTTTCTCTTGGTGAAGCATATTAAAAGAAAACAATAGCATATTGGTCTCAAAGTGCTTTTGAACTTACTCTGCCCTCTGTTCTTTGTCCTGTTCCTAGGGGCAAGTGTGGCAAACAGCAGATTTCATCCTTTTATCATCTGGTTCTCTGAGCCTCAGAATCAAACTGATCACCACAGCTGCAATAAATAAAGTGTCTATTCAATAAGTTATGATGCCAAATATTATTCAACATTCTTCTGGCCAGGCATAGACTCTGATGGAAAGCAGCACATCTCACTTATTGCCTTTTTCCTTGCAATTGAAATTACTGAGTAATCAGTGGATGGCAGATATGGGAAAGCAGAATGTGAATAATGCCAATTTGCTTGGTTTTGTTTACACTTACTATTTAAAACAAAAATACCTATAGCAACATGGCTTTCATTGATTATGAAGCACAGGCAATGTGTTAACAATATCAGTCTTGAAACCTGTAAGAAATGTAATTTTATGTATCTACCTGTTATGTCATAATGCGTTATCTCTAATATCTTTTTTATTCATGTCCAGACATTTTTATGCAGCATTTGATGGGATATACATCTCATGGAATATATAGCACATTCTCTGATAGAAACCTAAGTACTTCCATTGTAGCATTTGGGAATTCACTGTACTTTTCTCTGACTTAATGGTTCAGCCTTTTTGACTATCATGCAAGGAGAAAAATGATGATGTGAATCATTACATTAAAATTGTTGCAGTCCAAAAGTATTTGTTTTAAATGCATTCTTTCTGATTTTTTTTTAAAGTTCTGTTATGTTTTTTTTCCTCTTTGTTTTCTTTTTCTAGGCTGAGGTTCAGCTATGCTATCTGGAAGCACAAAGAGATGCTGTTGAACAGATGTCCTTAAAGCTGTACAGTGAGCAGTACAACAGTAGTAGCAAGCGAAAGGAAGAGTTTGCTGATATGTCAAAAGTTCACACAGTGGGAAGTAATGGGTAGGGAACTATTCTTTTTGTTGTTTTATTCTCACTGATCTGTATTTTTTTCTACATGATATACTTTTTCTTACTTCTAGTTAACCAGAATTTTCCTTCCTAGGCCAAGAGGCAGTGGAAAACTCTCTCTGTCTTTGTTTTTTTCATATATGAATGCAAAAAATGATGGGTTCTGCATAATTTAACCAAATCATGGTTTGTTCATAGGATTACCTAACATTATCTAATAGCAATCCATTATTTTGATATAAAAAAATGTAATGTGTCCCTTTTCTTCAGACCTTCTCCTCCAATGGCTTCATATCTTTTGATTTCTTAGCATCTTCCAAGGAAGCACCTTTATAATGTATTAATACCTCTGCAGGACAATTCTCTATAATCATTATTCTACTAGTGATGAGGAAATACGAATGTGAAACCATTCACTTATAGTTCACCAGTTCAAACATCCCAGTTTTGTACTTTTAGAAAACTTTAACTGTTTTCCTTTGACTTGGTCTTTTCAGTCTGTCTTTTAATAAATGTAAACACACACAAACACACACATATATATGTAAGTGTATATATAAAAGCACTCTTTCTTAATAGTTTGAGCAAAGAATCTTGGACAAATTAATCACTGGACTATGCTAAAATGAAATCTTGCAGCCCCTCCCTTTTTTACAACCAAGAAAACTTGTAGTTCTGGTTTGAGCTTTTTCTTGAAGATCTTTTGAAAACTGTATGTTCCAACTGCTAGCTTCCATAAATGGACACAAGAATATACCTGTGAGTTCATAATAGCATGCGGCAAAAGCAGTTCAAAGGAGCCAACTAGTGCTCATTGTTTGGGTGCACACTCATCCTGATAGAAGTTTTCTTGTAACCAGTAAATACAGTAGAACTATGCAAGCAAAGTAGTTGAACAAGGTGTTCATGAGTTTTTTATCTCCAGAACTTCTTTTTCCAATTCTTAACTCAACGTTGAGGTCATGGTAACACAGTTTTATTAAATTACCGACTGTAAAGATAAATGAGCCTTGTAAACATCCCCTCTTATTATACAGAAAGATGACTGTTTTAGAAAAGTTGATGTGGGCTAATTATGTAGGATTACTGAGATCTTGATTACATATGCAGAAATCTGTCAGATTCTCAAACACGCCAGTGCAGCTAATGCCAACCATAAAAAATAATTTGTTCAGAATTGGTGTGTATATGTATATAAATGTGTACTGGAGGCTACATGTTCAAAAACAGCTTCTAATTTTGCAGCCATAGTCGAATGCGAGCAAGACTTAAGGTTGGAATTTTGTGTGGGATTTAAGACAGTAAGACATCAACAGACATTTGATTTTATTGAGGATAGGGGATATAAAGGTTTAAGCCTCATGGGAAAATCCAGTTTGTAACTCTATATACTGTATGTGATAAGCAGATAGGCTCTTAAATGCACTTGTTTGGACTCATAATTGCATATTTCTGGGAATGGTAATCTACTAGTGTTCTCTTCTTTTTCTGTGCTGTGACCACCTTTCTGGGCCCTTATGGCCATCCCAGCCCTTAGAGGCTCAACAGTGGCTTAAGGGGCCAAAGGACCGAAGGGAGACAAATACAATACCATGTATTCAGCCATTATAAAAACCTGAGTGGGCTGAATTCAGATGCAGGATTTCCAGTTGAACTAGTCTGAGGTATTGTATTGAACACAATGGAAATGCCTTTCAACTATTTGAAAATATAGTTGATACAACATTTCCCTACTGCATAAAAACTGTGAACAAAAAAAACGTGGACAGAAATTCCACAGTAGGATGACCTAGCTAGAGACTGAGATCTCTACAGAGAAGGGGCTTTAGATTAGGGTATCTATCCATTAGATGTTGTGGAAATTTGACATAGGAAAAAGAAGAGTCTCCACATCGAGAACAAGAGTTATTGTAGATGGAGAATTGTTTATATAGTGTGGGGAAGGGTTTAGGAGGGGGGTTTCTGCAGGAAATAGCTGAACTGAGATAGATATAGTACTATGTGCAGAATAGGGTGATGGTAGTGGGTGTGTAAAGAACAGATTTCCTGTAGAACAGCGTTCTTCTTACAACAGCAATAGAGAGAGTTTACATGTATCCACATGGAAATGTCCAAAGTGACAGTGAAAGCGAAGAGAATGAATATCCACTGCAGAAGAACACCAACTGGCCAGGCAGCAAGAATTAACCAAGAGTAGTTGAGAGCGGCTGCAAAAAATTACAGCAAATCTGGCTGGAAATATTTCATCCCCTCAAAAACAGGTACTGTTGGGAAATATGGATACGATATTTACAGCACCACTGCACAACATGAAGGCCAGATGCTGGGATCCTGTCATCACCTAGTATTAGGCCTTCATGAATGAGGCTTTGAGATAAATGCATTAGAGGGGGTATGCACAGAGTATAAAGCAATTTTAAAGCTGTTAATGTCAGAACTCTGGTTTCTCCTGTATCCCCCTAATAAAAACATGTGAAAGGAGTTCCAAAAAATGATGACCTGGAAACTTGGAAGAACTTTTTGTCTGGCTGAATTTTTTTGGTAGGCATACCAGTACTGTGTTTACTGTAAATACCATGTGAGTTATGCCATCAAAGAAATAATACAAAGTGGACGTGTGTGTTAAACATGGAGGAAAAGGCTGATGGAAACAGCTTCACATTCCTTTTTATTTATTAATGCCACAGACGAACTGGTTTTCTCATGAGAAAGGTGCTCATGAATTTTCATTCAAAATAATAAATTGATGTCCACATTTTAAGAAATATGTTTAGGGTTCAAGGGATTAGACATGCAACTCTGCATATCTGATTCCCTGTTTACCAAGATAAAATATACTTCTTAATGTCATTTTAGTTATTATGTAGCTAATGGTTTTAGCTTATTAACCAACAAACCTATATTAAGGAAGCTGTAGTTACCTGCCCTTCAACTAATATTATAGCCTTATTGTTGGCAATGTTTGGGTACTTTTAATGGAGCAATATTTTTTTTTCAATACACAGATGACCTAGTTTATTCTTTTTTTACCGATTGGTGGATTTGGATAATCAACCAAAATTAGAACTTTTCTATAGTTCTTGCATCTGTAAAACAGATCAGTATTTCAGAAGTTATGCTTTCCCTGATTCTGCCTGTGGCAATATGAAAAAAGGATCTGCTAAGCCCAGAAAAAAGAGATTCTGAATAAAAAAATAAATATTCAGTATACCACAGAAATACTGACAGGTACATTTTAATCTTGACCTGTCACTGATCCTACAATTGCTGGATTTTCTGAATATCTTTTTAGCGGCTTAGTAACTTACATCCTCTACCAAATAGTAATTTAATAGTAATCACTAGATTCATCCTGTGAATATGAAAGCATGTGAATGTGAAGCATTTATTTCAAAAACAAAGCTTTTTTCTTTTAATATCAGAGTTATTTTAGAACTCTTAAAAATATTGCAATCAAATTTTAAAAAGTTATTGATGATGCTTTGTAGGTTGACTTCACTATCTTCAGGCTCAGGCAAATAACTGCCATAGACAGTTTGCTTAAAAATGCTCCCAGATGGCTTTATTTTATAGCAGAAAACCAAAAAAGAGAATAGGCACAGTATGTAAACTATGGGGGAAAAAAAATCCACGTCACGTCTTGCATCCCTGCCTAGGCTTTTTCCAGTGAATCCTGTTTCTCTCTCTCTTCGATTTGGGTTAAGTTCCTGTTTAGAACCTTAGCTAGAAATCAAAATGTTCAGCTGTTTCCTAGTGCTTATCTGGGTTTTCTAAAGGTCAGGGAAAAGTGCTATTGTGTGTCTTTAAAGGATCAGTTCATTCTATTACACCAATAAATGGACCAATTTGGACTGTAACTAAGATCTGGTTCTATAGATGCAAAGCAAGTGTTTGGATGTGGCACATCTTCTATCTGTTACAGTAAAATCCCAGTCCACTTCCTGGTGCAGTTTCCAAAGGCATCCCATCCCATCGCATCCCATTCTGGCAGCAGCAGGTCGTGAACGTTGGGCTTTGTTTCCTGTCATCTTCATATTGTAATTTAGATTTTTCACTGGTACAGACCACCCAAGTCCAACTGAATCTGTACCAATTTATGAGAGATTAAATCTAGCCTCTTATATCATAAAATATATGTTTTAATAACTGCCTGCCAGTTTTATGACTTTGGATAATATTTGGATAAGATGGAAGGGAAAAAAGGAGCAGTAGATACTGAAGATACAGAATGGTTATACTGCTTTCTGAGTAAGGGATAAAGATTCAGTATCACTGCAAATATACCATTCAAAATGGAGTTTAGTTTTATTTTGGTTTCAGAATGATGTCTGACTCAAATACCTCTAGAAACAGGAGAAAAGCCCTGAACTCCAAATGAAACTATTATATTTCAACAATAGTAACTTGCCCTTTTATGCTTGCTCTTCTTTATAATAGCATCACTGCTTACCTTCTCAGGGCAGCAGGCAATTTTAAGTAAGTGCACCTCATAAATTATTGAGTGAAAGTATCCTAAGTACAGTGGATTAAACTAGAGAGTTACTTCAGAAGCAGGAATCAACACTTGTGCATTATACAAGACTTCCTTTGTTGTCAACTCATTGAAAATAATACCACAGAAGTCAAATGCTTTCTTCTCTCTTGCTTGCTTTCTTGCAGAAAGACAGTTCTACTTGTCACAACTTTATCTATAAGCTTTCAAAATTGCCATGCGTATGGTACTCTAGTTAATAACAACTGAAACTGCGGTAGTATTAATAACATTAAAAACTTGTTTAGTTTATTGTTTCTCTGTTGAAATAGTGCTAATTTGTTTAATGGGGTTGCTAAAAAATTTGTTAATAATTGGAGAAATTAGCTTTAGTGGAACATGCACTATTGTTTGATCAATATGGGGTTTTTTTGATACTACTGACAAGGTTTTTGTTAGTCCCAGTTTTGGAAGTTTGAAGATCCCTGTTCAAGGGGTATCTTTTTGACGAATGTGCAGTTTTTCAGCATGTACCTTCTGTCTTGTATCACAGTGTTTTAGAAGAATCTATGCTTTACTTATTCACTAGGCTTTCAATAGAGAATCACATTAATCCTTTTAAGCTCCTTATTCTAATGATTTATTTTGTTGAAAACCGTAGTGATCCTCCTTTGAATTTCAATGATTGCTGGCTATTCAAGGATTCATTGTTTTGACTTCCTGTCCTTACCTTTGTTTCTTACATGTCTGTAGGGAACACCTGTCTAATACTGTATCTGGCCTTAGTTCTCACTGGCTTACCATATTCACTCAAGCCTATCTTAAGGTGTTAAGTTGAAATGCTAGCTACTCATCCATGAAAATAAATGTAGGATATTTACAGAGATAGGCAGATAGACAGCAGAGGGATGGCTGAATGGATTGAGACATTTTTTGATGAAAATAATATTTTCATTAAATGAAAATATGAATTATATCAAGATGGTTGTTGCAAAGTTTGCTCAATATAAACGCAGCATTTTAAAAACCATTAAACAACAACATCTATAGGGGATTTCTATTTCAAATTTTTTGAAGCAAATGCAGTATGCCAACAGTTGTCAGGATTTGGCATCAGCCACTGAATTTAGGTCATGGCACTGGCTTAAATTGGATTTCAGTTTTCATTTTCATCCACTCTGTATAAATACAGAATGTCTCTTTAGAAATATAACTAGGAACATCATGAGTCTTCAAGAATATATTATTCTAATACAAGATTTTAACAACTACACAGTATTTATGCATAATACATTTTGTTCCTTATCTACAGCCTTTTGGACTTTGATTCAGAATACCAGGAGCTCTGGGATTGGCTGATTGACATGGAATCCATTGTGATGGACAGCCATGACCTGATGATGTCAGAGGAGCAGCAGCAGCATCTTTACAAGGTTAGCGCTACCGTTACTGCCTTTACCTAGCTATAGAAGATCTGATTAGCTTGACAAGTCTTTCTCTCACAGGATATCGCTGCGTTCATTGTATGTATCATGGTGTCTATTAGAATTCCCTTCCCTGTCCCCAACCTCATTTCCATCCCCTGTGCGCTGACAGGCTGCACCGACATCATAATTGCAAGAAAGTTCCCTTTATCACATTCTATTTGGTGTAATTCTATAGAAGGACAAAGATTTGTCTTCAAGATGAATAGAAATAAATGAAACTGCATTAATAAATAGACTGAAACAAAATGAAGGGAAAAAATGAAATGGTAGCATTTAACAAAATGTGTTTTGATTGGAGCTTTCAGCTGGATTTTTATCCACCTTTCAGACCTCATCTGGAAAGAAAGAAATTTGCCTTGATTTTGGTTTGCTGCTGCCAGGATACAGGACTCTTCCAATTTAATTTTTATTAGTTATACATAAAGCAGGCATTGTCATGTTAAGTCATCACACTTGCTTGTGATCTCAGCAAAATGATTTTGAACTTGCACATTGATTATAGGGTCTTCATCAAACATACGTACATATATATATATATACACACACACGGTTTCTCCTATTTGTCATAGCCGCCTTAGCCCACAGCTTTATCACTTCTTTTAGAGAGACAGTACTTTTAAGAAGTTCCCCAAAATCAGTGATTTGATCCTAAAATTGATCAGGCTTCACTGTGTATCTGAGAAACTGTAGTCTATGGGTTTGAGGGGTGGTGGGGGAAAGAAAGGAAGGGCTTTCAACAGAAATATCAGGCTGCAGTAAATCTTCCTCATTTAGGCAATTTTTATTGGAGTAATTCTGACAGTTGTCATCCTTGAATTGCTTTGAGCATATGGCATATTTCAAAGAGCAGATTGTGAATCATAAAAAATAAAATTAATAACTAACCACAGAATCAGCAACAGTATAATGACAAGAAACAACTACCCTCTAGCTTTTTTTTATTTCTTACCGAATAAATGGTACATTCAAGGTCAAATAGAAGTTGTTTTCTTTCTTCTATGATTTCATGCTTTGATAATTTCTTAAATATAATTTTTTTTCTTGCTTTGGCATCCTAATTTCTTGGTGGTCTTCTTGCATTTTATTCTTTCTAATTTTAGTTCTTTTATTTAAAATACCCAGTGTGAAAGGGTTGGCACATTGGTTAAAATATGTTTATAAATGGAAATATGGTTCAGATCCAAACTATTTTAGGCTGCAAGTGAGTTTAATTCAGTGGTCTCCATTACTTTCTTTGACAATCATTTCTTACTTTTGCTAATGTCTTTTTCCTAACTTTCTAAATACTTGCTCAAACTTAATCACACTTTAACAGTCCTGACTTTGGCTAGGCTCAGAAATAAACAATGTCAGAAATAGGTAAAAGTTTCTTGCAAATCTAAAATAAAGGGTTTTGGTCGTGCCTGTCCATATAGGACCAGCCTGTACCATGCCTAATCTAACCACTAGTTTTAGTCCTATGCTAAAAAAATCAATAAACAAAAATTTTAAGGAAACAATCCATCCATCAATATGAAAAGGAACAAAGCTTAAGCAGCCAGCCCAAGTATTTTAGGTGCTATTTGGGATTCTTCCATTTCCCTTATCCAAATGTAACCATTAAGAATAATAATAGATGGTAAGACTGGGATAATAATGCATGGTGAGAAGAATAAAAGAGGGCAATAACTTAAGAATTAGTTTGCAGTACAGTATGGTGGCAAAATTAGGAATAATGTATATTCAAAATGGGAAGTAATAGTTTCTTAATATTATGAAATTCTGTATTATGATAGGCATGACACTTCCAAAAGCAGAAAGTTTGTGCCAGAGAGAGTAGCTGAGTCTGTAGTCTGTGCAGCACAGACAAACCAGCACTGCTTCCAAAGCACAGGCAGCTTATTTGTTCTGCAGTTTCCGCAGGGAGGTCATCGGCTAATTAATAGAGCCCCCATCTTAAAAGCACCTATCTGCTCCCTGCAAAACCGCTTGAAGAAGGGTGGAAACAGAGTGCCTGCCCTCCCATGGTGAATATTCTCTGCATATACATTTCTAGTAAAAGCAGCAAGCAAATTGTTAAGGATTGAAGGAAAGACTTAACTAGAAATGTGGAGTTTGGTTAGGAGATGACTAAGGAGTGTCCATAAAGCAGATGGAGTATTTGCAGGTAATGTAAAAAAGCTTGAGTGCATAGCATTAAGATCTATTAGCCTTTAAAAAAAAAAAACCAAACCCCACCTCATGATGAATTGTTGAAAGCCCCATAATTTCAGACATTTGAAAGTAGACAAAAGAAAACCTTAGCAAATGTAACTGAGGGAACAATTCTGCACTAGCAAAGGAGAGATCAGATAAATCACTCGGTCTTTATCATCCTTAATTTCAGATTCATGTAACACTGAATCATGCCCTCAAAAACAGTCTCAATAGTTTTATAAAACTAGCCTAGTAAACCTCTCTTCTAATGAATAGTGACACCCTTTTTATTTGGAGCCTCTTATACAGAGACGTGGATGGCTTAGTGCTCATAGCTAAGGGGCAGGAGCACTGCCTACACTTCAGAGTGAACGCAGCCATTCTGGTCTGTAGGGAGAGAAATCTGTAAAGAGAAATTCAGGCTGCTATTATTATCAGAATTCCTCAATGATATGGGGTGTTATGAAAACACAGGTCTTGCTTTAGTTATCCTTTATCAGTTGCAGCTTCAAATGTGAACCTGCTAATTGCACTCTCTGCCTTTTGGTGGATTCTCCTAAACCCACAGATCCTTCTTCTCAGTTATTGAGCTGACAAGTAATTGCACCTCTGAGCCAGCTCAGCTAGACGCCTCTGCCAGGGAACCTGCTGTGGTATCACTATTACCAACAGTAATCATTGCCCCTAAGGAGTCTATGAATGAGAAGGAGCAATGATAAAACAGGTAAATCGGAAAGGAAAAGCATACATTACAGGAGCATAACATAATATATAAATGCTAAAATTGCATATGGAAAAATAAAATGTATTTTCATGGTTAGACTGTTTTCCCGGTACTCTATTTTCAGATTTAATATAGATTTAAGTCAACTCTCAGCTTAATTTTGTTTTGTAATATTCCAGGAGCTTCATAGTTTTTTATTAGGATCCTTATTATCTCTCTTTAACTAGGTTTTATTTTGCCCTTAATATAATAGAAGCAGCACAGCCATATTTTAACTCTGACTATGTACGTATGACTTTCTGTAGATTTTCTAGATTTTACTGCAAAGATTTATGAAAAGAGAAACTATTCTTCCTCAGTATGCTCCCCCATAGTCCTAAATGATTTCAGCTTTACGGTCTTAAACTAGCTAATTATTTTGAAAATCAACTAGTGTTTCATAAAATGGCAGTCACGGAATGAATTGCTGACAGTTTATTTGCCCTCTAATGCTTTATCTATTAACTAAGAAAAAATTACAAGGAGCATTTCAATGTTTTTGGACTCTCTCTTCTTTGTACTGCTGTAACAGCTCCGTTTAATGCCAAATGTATCATGTTTATTTCATTTTAATCTACTGCATGTGAGCCTGATCTCATAAGCTCTAAGTACACAGAACTTGCATTGACTTCAGCTGTATTCATATGCCATTACTGGAGGATCAAACCCAAAGAATTTAAACTCTGCTAATTAGCCCTTTAGTGGAAACTTGAGTAATTCTGTACCTTGAGTGTTCAAAAATGAAGCAAATCAGTATTTACTGGAACTGTGGAGATTAGAAATGAGTATACTAGGCAGAAAAGGTAATGATAATTCTTTCCATTTTCCTCAGAAGATTAATTGCAAAACTTAATTGTGTTAGATTAAAACACCATTTAAATAAGTACAGTATGATAGTTAAAATTGTTAGTATGTTCAGAATAAAATTAACTAAACATTTTAAAATATCAAATAGAAGAAATTATATTTTTCTGTCTGATTACAAGTAATGTATGGTGTTTTTAATACAAACTGCATAAGCCGTAAGTCTTGCACTAGTAAGTCTTTGGCAATGATGGTCATGATAGATGGAAAAAGACCCTTATGTAGTAGCGGGAAGATTGTGAAAACGTTAGTTGACACTGCTTTTGAACAGGTTAACTGCTAAACTGTTTCATCAAAGGGAAGCGGTTCGCCGTATTAAATAAGAAGAAAATGCACATCGAAAGCTAAGGATACCTTTCAAAAAAAGTTGAGGGGGAGAAAATCTCCCCGCGGTTTTTGTTTCCCTACTGGCAGCTCTCCCTCCTCGGACGGCGCCGAGCGTTCTCTCCTCTGGGTGTGCTCCTGCTCCATTGTGCCTTTCTGCCGGGCTCCGGCCGCCGTGGCCCTGAGTGGATCAAACAAACCGTGGTGAAAGTTTCCCTCATTTGCATCACTTCTAGACAGCCCTGTCGTACTCTTTGCTGACAGGAAATCACTGTCTTTGTCACCTTTTTTCAGTGATCTCCTTTTGGCAGAGATTGGCCATGTGACCAGGATTAATCACAACAACAGTTCTGGCTCAGAACTCAATGACATGTTTTCCTCAGCACTTCAATAATGGTGTAGAGGAGTCAGTAGGAAATGACTACATTAATTTCAGAGTGAAAAGATAATTAACACTTAAGGACTAGTGCTATAACCTATGGAGCTATTATTCAAATTAAAACTAATTTATTGCAAACTTGTGGGGGGAAAAAAAAAAAAGACCACAAAACTGTCCTTTAGCACGCCTGTTAAAATAATCTTAGAAGAGTCCCCGAGTTTAAAAAGAAGCACAAACTATATTTAACGTGGTAATATAAACACATAAAAACTTAAACATTTGAAACTGGAGGCTGAAGTATGTAAAGTGCTTACTTAGATGATATGAATAGGATACTGGCAAACAAAAGCAGCAGTGTGCTCCTAGAATGCTGTGCTTCAAGGAGTTTCCTTGGCAACAGAAATGCAGTTCCAAAAGTAGACAGAACTTTCCTCAGAAAACATACTATTAATAACAACCTTCCGGAACAACTTGGAACAATTTGACTACTTGGCAATAATAATGCCAAGTGTTCTGCAAATTAATCTAACACATAACAGTTATATGTTTCTCTTGCCCATAATTCTCCTGAACTGGGGGACTGAGTTCTCTGCTGTTACAAGATACAAATGTGCAAAGCGGTTCCAAATGCTGCGCAAACAGAGAGAGGGCTCGAATAGCAGCAGCCTATAAGGATCAATTAATGTGCTTCGTATCATTTTAACTTGTAAAACAGATTAGTTTAATTGGATTACTTTGTTCCATTTAAAACGAGTCCTGCGTACCTACTGAAGCCACATTGTAGTTCAGTCTTTATTTCAAGCAGATTTTCCATATAAAGAAAACTTATTAGAAGATTAACAGCCTGTAGAGTCATGTATTTGGACAATATGCTTAGGGGATTGGTTATAAACTAGAAAACGTGAAGATTTTTGCTCCTACACTGCATATTCTGCACGGTCCGGGATGCCTTCTGTCTGTGGTAATCTGTCAGTGCCTGCACGGAGCTGCTAAGACAGTCAGTGGGAGAAGATGATGATCATCACTTTGGAGGAAGCTCTCAGTACACTGCAGGATTGAACCCCTTGTAGGTAGTAACTACAACTCTGTTATGCATGCAGTATTTTTAGATATGTCATCGTTTCTGTATGAGCCAAGAGAATAAACTAATTTCAGGTTTGCCTTGCCAATAGGAATCATTAAAATTCCACTAAAGGCCATAAGTTTACCAGACAGGAAAGGTAAGCTGTGCTACTACCTCGACTTTTCCTGAATTCTTAGATCTAAAGGTTAAAAGTAATCAATATCTCATTGTGCAGCCTGATAATAAGTAATAACCATGATGTTAAAATCTAAGTGATGGCAGATAGCACTTAAAGTATGTTGACCCGTTCGGAAGGGCTTTTTAATTGCAATCAGAACACTCATAGTTTGCTAATAAACTTTTAGGCTATCTTGCAAAAATCACCACCTTTTTGAAATATGAATTTAATGCTATCAGCAAATTATATCCCGAATTATCTCCCAAAGTGATTTATCTGGCAAAGCATGTGTAACACTTAAAAAAAAAAAGAGAAAGATTGTTCTGCTAAATAATATCAATGAAGATATTCATTAGCAATAGTAAATTACAGCACTTACTTATGTCCGCATACATGGATTGATACGTGCCCCAATGGAAGTTATTCTTTGCCTTTGACATGGTAGTATGATTTTATCTGTCATGTATAGTAAAATGACTGAGCTAAGTTTTGCACAAAATTCTGACTTCAGTTACTGTTCTTTACGAGAAGAACAATCACTGTTCTTTGCTTTGTTCCTCCAGCTAGGCTGGAGGTTTTTTTTCCCCAATAGATTAAGAACCTCTATGACTTTCCACACTAGGTAGGAAAATCAACTGTTTTGTATGAGACATCTCAAAAATGCCTGATACCCCAAGCAGCAGTAAAAATCTGACTGCTATTAGAACATCAACTAAATGAGTTCAGGACCTGACACAGCAAAGTTTCCTAGTCTCTTATTGCAGGGAGTGATGAAATTGGTTAACTTTTTCTGCAGAAGTATTTTCACTTCAGTTGCTCGTGAAGGAGTGAAAACTCCTCTGTGACACATTCTATAACAACCAGTTCGTTCTTCAGTGGTCCATATGTTTAACTTTGTAATATGATTAAATTCCTTGCTAATTCTGGCGAATTTTATATTTTAAAAAGCAGAAAAGAAAATCATTGTTGATAAAATGTCTTACTTAAAGCAGAGAAATGTTAAGTTTTAATGTCTTATATAATTACAACAGGAAAACACTGATCACCATGTCTACAGAATTACAAAGTGAGTCTAGAGAACGGTTAAAGAAAGAGTATGAAAAATATTTTTACATTTTCTTGGTTGCTTCCATAACGTATTTCAAATGTAAACATGCATTTTTAAAGGCAGTGTTGTAATTTCTATGGAGCAGACTTCCTGTATTTCCGCAAGAAGTGGCTTGCATTTCACAAGAGTTAAGTGGGTTTCTCCCGTTTCTTCCCAGCGTGACATTGAAGATGAACTTCACATTGTAGCAAAGCAGTATTTACTGAGCTTCTAGCAAAAGCCAGCACAGCTTTTGAGAGATTAAAGCAGTGTGTCTAGAATGAAAGAGGCATTCGACTTCAAACAAAAGTAAATGTGTACCACATAGCTGTCATCACCATTCCTTACTACAGCTGCAAAACGTGGACAATTTACAGTCATCACGTCAAGCATCTTAGTCAACTCCACATGCTCTGTCTTTGTGCCCTTGCTGGTATAAAATGGTAGAATAAGGTCCCAAACAGTGAGACCTTAAAGCACTGTCAAATATTCAGCACTGAAGCAATAGTCTGGCACACTCAAGTGTGGTGGTTTGAGTGCATATGTCCAGCAGTAAATTATCCAAAGCCATTCGCTGTTCATCAAGCATTTTTAGGTTTTAAAAAATGGAAATGGCACCTTAATTCACCCCAAAGGATGATGAAAATGACAAACTTCATTGCTTTCTATATGCTAGGACTGCCCTGCATGCAAACAAGGTAGAAAGGGCTCAAGATTAGTCTCAGATATACTAAATTATTCACATTCGCTGAAGTACAAGTAAGAATAGTTGAAGTATAGCAGCACTCTAGCTTAATCATTGGACCAAGAGTCCCTAAAAAAAGGTGTTATACTTGTGCTGTTATACATGCAGTCAAACACCAGGGACAACCATACTGGTGCTGCAATGTTCTTTAGTACCCTGAACTGAGCGAAGAGGCCATATGATGCTCCAAAACATGGGCATGTTCTGATTTACATTGATCTTAGCACAACCTTTCAAAATTTTATCCTTTGGTCTAAGGGAGTTTAAGTTATCTGTATTTTCTTGTTTCCTGACCACTGGGTCACATGCAGACCACATGTAAGCAGTGCAGAGTCCTAGGAGTTGCCCACTCTGAGGCTAGTATTTATTGTATTGCAGCAGATTTTATGAAAGTTCATGTGAATCAGCTGACTTAAAAACATCTCGTGAAGTGATTTGTGAATTTTCACTCACAATTCACTCATAAATTGGACAGGAATA
>NW_009609884.1:0-23566 GCF_000690535.1 Cariama cristata
GATTCTATGATTCTATGATTCTAATTTTCAGATTGAGTCTTGCTTTAGAAGCAAAAATAATAAAAGTAATAATAATGATAATAAAATACCCCAACTGCAGAATGTTACTAAAGGAAATTAGACACAAGGAAATCTCTGTTATCTGAAAAAGACGCGGAGTCCTATATTGTTTTCTATGCGGATTCCCATGTTTCTTCTTTGTTCTTGTTTTTCTCCTGATGCAACATTTACTTCAGTTTAAGCACTCAACTATTCATTTCTGAAACTGCATTTGACGTTTGTTAAAAAAACACAGCACAGGAACAAGCTACAGACAGGGATAGCCAATAGCTATAGGTTATATCTCTTTGTGGTGTTATTCTTTAGGTCATACTGTTTCTAATATGCTTTTAGCTGCTTAATGAACCGGTTTCGTGAGCTGGTACATGCTGAAAGCTTTTGAGAGTAAATCAAACAAAATAAATTTTACTTTTGAAGAAAAAAGCTGTTATCCTAAATTTAACTCTGAGACCTGTTCTATGGGTTGCCTTAAAAATCACGTCTTTCAGTTTTCTTTCTGTTGTTGATATTGTTACCTTTTAGCCAGAAGGATTTAATTGAAGAATAAGCTATCAAGTTGTAAGGAGATGAAGAATGAAGGTCACAGCCTTTCTATTTTATCTCTATATTACTCTAAGCCTCAAACTAGCACCTGGGATAATGCCTGTTTCTGCAAAAATTTTTTTCCACTGATCTTTTATTTGCTGCCCTTATAATGACAAGTGTTCAAGAGCATGCGAGCATCTAATGAACAGAAGCTACATCATGTGAGAAGACGACAGCTTACTGTTGTCTTTAGTCTCACTGCAGACACAAGCAGCCCTGGAATACAGATATCCAAAGAGATCATTTGCCACATTTTTTATTGAAATCCAAAGAGATTATTAAATGTCTGTTGTATAGCTTGGGTAATTATCAAAGTGTCCAGGTTAAGATAGGAACGATTTGGGTGCCAAGAGGGGCAGATATGACTGCATTTCTCAGAAAGAGGGGTTGCAGTGGGGACACAGGAGGAAAAGACACGAAAAAAGGAAGAAGTCTGAACCAAGAAGGAAGAAGAGTCCAAGAAATGCCAAGAAGTTTCAGTACAGGTGAATTTTAAAGTGTTAAAACAATAGATGTCTCTAGGAACATCTATAGGAGAAGGCGGCAAGTATCTTAGCTCTAAAAACTGCAAAGCCCTTCATTTCTTGTCCCAGGATGCATAACTACACTGCAGAATAATTTCTGACTTTCACGTTATAAACTAGCATTATGGGCACACTGCTTAACAAATGTAAATTTATAAGCAGGTTCTGGCAGTATGTTAGCAAGTTTTGGCTGCAGGCAAATAAAACAGATACCAAGGGATCTGAAATGCTTGTACTGGCTACTTTTAGCAAGTGAAAAACACTGCTCCAGTCTGTTTAAAACCTCTAGGTAAAGGTGAACAAACAAATAAGTACCCGTAACCTCTATTTTGCATGTGGCTTTTATGGCAGTTGTTTAAGCTCTTAATTTCTATTATTTTAATAGAAAAAAAAAATTACTATCGCAGTTCTCCCATGGTGGCTGGGCTCCGTGCTGGTCCAGGACTCTGAAGTTTAGCAGGCTGTCACATGCAGGCTTGTTGGAAGTTGCAGTACATTTCCTTAACGTGAAAAGTATCAATGACAGCCTGAAATTGGTAGATTTTAGAGATTCTTTGGAATTCATTTCCATGCTATCATTACATAAACCCATTACAATGGTCATTCATGTACTAGTAATTCAATCCTGATTTTGCTAGGGATAACCAAGCAATGTAGCCCTTTCAGACTTTCCATCAGAATTTCTCTGCCTCTGCAGTTCTTGGGTTTCCTCTTTCAGCTTTATTTCTTGCCAGCATAGGAATCTCCTCTCCATTTTCTTCCTAGGGGAAGACTAAGAGAAAATGCCATTAAAGGTGTATAATCCTACAGCTTTTCTCCCATGTTCTCAGCTGGTTTTGTTTGATTGTTTCTACCTATAATCAGTGGATTCTTCATGGAATGGATTCAGCATAATAGCAGACTCTCAGAAATTACTATTTCTTGAATTAAAAAATTGAGGAATTCCAAGGTACAATTGCATTGCCAAAGCTTATTAAAATCCTCCCCAGATGCAGGTGGATTCTTAGCTGCATTTAGACTCTTGAAAGCGTGGAGTTTCTTTTGGTATTGCTTTTCTTTAAACCCTTCAGTATATTTCAAGAGTTAAACATATAAAAGATCCTTTTCTTTTCCTATAGAGATCAAGATTGAAACTGTTTTGGGGTTAGTAAATTAAGTTTCCTGAAAAGGACACAAAGCAGCACTTAATAAGTATTTCATCAAATTCAGGTTCCTATTAACCACAATTTCTAAACCTTTCTGACAAACAGTTTCTGTTTTCTATTAAAAATAGTTATGAAAAATTGCAACTAAATTGATGGAACATTGTATTGCTAGATACTGTCTGTAAGACATAGTTGAAGTTTGCATAGCCTCAGGACTTTTTTAAAATAAAGCCTGACTGTAAAGATTTCTAAAGGTTCTACAAACAGCCACCTAGTACCTGATGAAGGTTCTTATGCTTTGAAAAGGGGGAATAAAACCAACTCAAAACAGATTTTGCATGGCTATGAGTCTCACTTTTTTGTGACTTCGTCTGTTTATGACTTGAGAGTCTGACCTGAGAGTTTTCCGCTTGGAACTATTGATCATCTTAAATCTCAGGATTAAAAGGTGCAAAAGATGAGTGACCTTACTCATAATTTGGTAGTTTCAGGTCATGAAAAACCATCTAATCTGATCTCCTGAAGATCACAGGTCATTATTTTTTTCTCAAGATATTTCTATTAAAAACCCAAAGAAGTTAGTTTGACAGGAGTGCATCACTCCCTAGACAACAGATGAGAAAGAAGTTCTGTAATTAAATAGTACTTCTGCATGGATTTGGGGAAGTGAGAAAAGCCTAAGTGACCTCACTCACCAATCATTGGTGATTTTTCACAAAATCTGATGGAGTATTTTAGTAATCACATTAACTGGTCCAGTTTCCTTGGTCACTTGGGGCTTTTTTCTTTGACGGATTGCAGTCTTGTAGCTTGAATGTTGGGTATGTGTTGTAGGAACAATTCATCCTATTCTTGAGTGAGATCATGCATCTGGTAAAAGATGCCAGCTAATATCCAGTCCTTAAATTTACTCACTTAGAAGTCCTAGGTCCAGTGACATTCACAGAACAATTTAAAGTGTAGGAAAAAAATACGGAAGCCACAAGTTAAAACCTTAATCCTACTTATTTCTGACAAAACTTGTAGTGAACAGTATGTTAGGAGTTTAGAAAAGTGTTCTCATAATGAGTTAAGTGTGTGGTAGCAGAATTTGAGCCTAACACTCCAGGTAAAGGATTAACGTACTACATAGAATTGATGCAATTAAGGAAAAAGCTGCTGAAGTCTTTCATGTTGTCTCCTCACCTACATCAAAATGATATATGCTAAACATGCATACATGCTTTTCTTCTCACACACTCATATGATTGTTCTTAATTATTTGTATTATAGTCGTGCCTAGAAGCCTCAACAAAAAATGAAAGCTTTGTTGTGCTACTTGCTGCATGAAACTGCTGGAGACAGACTCAGACCTGCAAGACCCCAGTGTAAACAGACAAAGCAAAAGAGAAACAACATGACCTGCATAAGTTCAGAAGGATTGAATGGCGGGTGGACAAGAGCCTTCAGGACTACATCCACAGCTACTCTTGGGAAAGTCTGTCTCCTGGGCCTTCATGATGGCTATGTGTCATACTTTGTACTTGGATAAGGCTTTTCAGGCAGCCCTGATATCTATTCACACTCTAGTCACTTTTACATATAGAAGGCCTAAAAAAAATAATTAAAAAATTAAAAAAGGGTGCAAAACAAATACAAGAGCATACCATTTGTCATTCTTTGTTTTTCAGTGTCATACTAGCAAATGTGCTGTATCCATTAACCTTTTTGCAAAAAGCAGAAGGTAAGCTAGTTAACATTTGACAGTTTTACAGAGTCTATTGACTTCTAATGAAAAATTCACCACTACAAGATAGTTCCCTTATATCTGTCTACTTCATACAGTTTGTCACTGAGGCAGCCCTTTAAAATCCTCATGTTTTACTCTCCAGCTTCCCATATTCCTTCAGCAAACACAAGCAGACGTTATCGTGATGATTTATTTACTACATGAGCTTTAATTTGTTCACTCTAAGTTCACTCCATGCGGAAGATGACTTTCAAGTTGTTAGCTGATAGTATATGCTGTACAAAACACACGCATTATATTGCTTGGTCCTATCCGGTACTTGTCTGCACCTCTGTCGAACTGCTGGATGCAACAACACTCTTTGTGTGGAAAGGTTAATGGGTACAACATGTCCTTCTTGCACCTTGGACAGTATACAGCACGTTCCCAAAATTACAGGAAGATTAAAAACAGTGATGCTAAAAACAGTGATGGCATCACTGAATGCCTGTGCGAGGATGCAGGTGCTCTAATGATAAGTTTGTGGCAGAACCTCAAAGGGGAAAGGTTTGAGAGCAATTCCCACTCCACAGTGTAATCAATCATTGGACTAGCATATAATTAATACACCAGGTATATCACATAGTAATTTTCCTTTTCAGAAAGCTTAACTCTATTTTCAAGGTAGCTCAGCAGTCCTAGTGTCTACCTGATATATCTATGATAAACAAAAGTTAAAAAATCAAAATTATTAAAAACCCCCAGGAATAAAAGAACATACAATTTAGGGTAACAATAACTTTGCTTTACTCTTAGTTTCAGGTGCATACATGGATCTGCTTGTTTTATACTGCATTGTTAATTATTATAGGTCCAAAGGATAAAAGTGTTGACAAGTAGATAAATTCTACTCTGTGACAGGATAAATTTTACTCTATTCCAACTTTGAAGAGGAAAATCTAACAGACCCAAAATATCCAAGATAAGCACAAGAAGTTGTGTATATGCAGAAGGCAAAGTGAAACACAGGGAAAGAACAGATTCTGTGTATTCTAACTAGTTGCTTCTGAAGCTCCCTAAAAAATTTGGGTTATGGCTAATTTGCTTGGAAACACATATCTAGGGTCTTTTTAAAAGTAGATCTACTCAGGGTATACAAAAAAGTAAGAGGTTATAAAAGCAAATATTAAAACAGGTTTCATGATATCTTTGAACTGCAGATCAAGACAGGTAACATACTACATACCATGGCCACTTGATTAAAAGTACAGAAATCCTCAGTGAATGAAATTTTAAAAGAGCACATACCCACATGGCCTCAGAAGAAAGTTCTTAAAAAAACTCCTTTTTTTGGGTTGGAGGGGTGGGAGTGGAGCTTGCTTTCTCCCCTCTGTCTTTCTTTTTCACAGACGTAAAATGTCAGATCCAAAAAATAAAACCTTAACAGTCAGTAGCGTTACTGCTTTCCACGTGTAACTCCACATCGGTCACAGAGCATTCAACCTCTGTCTTGCTATACTTTAAAACTTGCTGATCTGTATGTTAAAAGCTAGAATGCTTTTCTGGGTATCTTTTTTTTTTTTCAGTCATTTTTAGAAACTTTGTGGGAAGGTATTTGATGCTCAGATACGTCAAGAAGTATAAAGCTTTTTTCCTCAAGAACAAAGTGTGACTAGAGCATGGACATGAAGGAGGCATGGATTTCTTTGGCTCTTCTGCAGTTTTCAGAACTGATACATATCTTACACAGCAGTACTACACACTCTGTCCTGTGCTGCTAGTAATGGTGTGATTCACTGATGCTGTGGATCTGTGTGTTGATGCATCCATCAAACGGTAGATTCTTACTCCGAGTGTCAGCAAGCCTTCTACTAATGTCAAATGTAGTATCAAGGCAGGGTCTTGAGATATTTGCCTTGTTGGGGGTAGTCAGATGATCAATATGTTTAACGTAGACTGCTGAAGAGTTAAATATTTGCTGTGGATTGTATATACATGCAGTTTGTAGATGGCACATAACCCAGCTGCAGTTCATGCAACTACACATGTAGCAGCATGACAATCCCAAGCATGGTAAGATCACACCATGAAGGAGTGTCATTAGAAATTGAAATGCTTGTTCACAATTAATTTGGATTTCTAACATCTTACTTGTGGCAAATTACTTCTTTCTGTTTTCTGAATCTTCTTGTCTTTGACCTATCTTTCTATTTGACTTCCTGTAATTACAATAACGTGCTTTTGGTTACTCATATATACTAAATTACATGTTATTCTATTTCTAATGTTTATTCGCATGCTATTTTCTATGGTATCTTATACCAGATCATCGTATACCGTCAGTTTAGATCTGCTTAAAAGAGTTAAGTCCAAACACCAGATCTGCAGCCGTAGCTGCTGCTAACAGCTCTCTGCTTCCTTGGGAAACTCTGTCCCATCCTAATAGACCCAGAAGATGAGCTCATTATTTATTCTTCCCTTGGCTACCTCTGAGCTGGGCATCCACTACTAAAGAATATTACAGCTTGTCTTTTCAGCAGCGTGACAGATGACAGATATATCTTTGCTCCCTATTCAGCTCCCTAACCCACATTGCAGTTTAGGATTTAAAATATCTACATCTCCAACTGGAACACAAAAAGAAAGGTCATGATACACGAATCTGCTTTATTGATGCAGCAGCTAGGGCAAAGGGGGTCGTTATTTGGCAAACAAAACTTTCCTATGTGCTGGCTTTATATATTAGAATAAGCTCCCTAAATAAACAAGGGCCCATTGCAGATCTCATAATTTGTTGTACATGTAAGGCATGGTTCTTTGACCATTCTTCTTCTGATATTATATCCTAGGCATGTATCTATGTGAACTGGGGGGAGGGAGGAATTTAAAAAATCAAAAGCAATCCAAACACCTAAAACTCAGCTGAAAGAGGAAACTATTGCAGAGGAAGAAACAAACACATGATGATCATTGCTTAATGAGATATTAGGGAATTCTAGCAATACTTGTAGCTGTAATATAAAAAATAAATTTAGTGAAACAGTGTATGCCAGAATACAGCTTTGGAGTTTCCTTGAGATCTGTAGATCTTAGAGAAATCAAAGCAACTACTCCATAGAATGGTTTTCCGGTCTTTTCTTCTTGAAGTCTTGTATAACTTATTTCTCTTGAGCAGATCAATTCTTTTTCTACATGGATACTTAACTGTATTTTACATATACAAAACCCTAAGTTAAAATTATTCACAAAATTGCTCTGAAGAATCAAATATAGTAAAGATTAATACTTCTTGATCTTCACTGATCATTTGGCACAAAACCTTCCATGTCAGATTCACAAACATTTAATGATAGCACAGAAAACTTTCAGTTCTAAAGCTGCTTTTGTTTCTTTGTTCTCTTATATATTTTCCTTCACAGACTCACAGAAACACAGAATGGTTGAGGTTGGAGGGGACTTCTGAAGATGACCTGGCCCAACCCCTCTGCTCAAGCAGGGTCACCCAGACTCAATTGCCCAGGACCATGCCTAGACCTTTTTTTTAGTATCTCTAAGAATGGAGGCTCTGCAACCTCTCTGGGCAGTGATCCACCACCCTCACAGTAAAAAAGTTTTTTTCTGATGTTCAAAGGTAACCTGCGTTTCAGTTTGTGCCTGTTGCCTCTTGTCTTGTCACTGGGCACCACTGAAAAGAGCCTGGTTCTGTACTCTTTGCACCCTTCCTTCAGGAATGTCTATACATTGATAAAATTCCCTCCAAGCCTTCTCTTCTCAGGCTGAACAGTCCCAGCTCTCTCAGCTTTTCCTCATATATGACGTGCTATAGTCCCTTTACATAATTATGTTGTTTTGCTACCAACAGTAAGAGCAGTAAAATATATTGGCCCTATTCAAATAAGCTCAATAAATATGCAAAAATGATGGCAAGAATAAACAGAGACTAGTAATGAAAGATAACAAAAACCTTGTCAAACTGCTGTGTCAGTTAATATTCTGCTATGTTTTCTACCATTGCAATACACTACCATTGCAACTGGAAGTGCAAATTTGAAGACACTGAGTACATTGTGGCTTTTCCAATGTCCTGAATGTCTCCATCTGTTCCTCTGTGAGCCTACAGTGCTCCGAGCTGTTCATTCTGTATTTGTGGTACACTGACCACCAGGTACCCATGAACTTGAAAATAATGTATGTGCTACAAGATGTAAAAAAATGAACCTATGATCTGTATCTTTTTTGTTTTAGCAGATGTGTATTTTGAATCTTTCTCAGACATTGCTTGGAATCATATGGCTCAAATTTGAAATTCATGATCTTTTGTCATTGAGCAAAATACACGCTGAGAGGAGGGCATTTCTCCCCTTTCTGAGGAGAAAACTCAACACTTTGTGGATAAGAAGACACAAGGTATCTCTATCTTGCAAAGGGGAAGGAAATAGCTCTTCTTTAGTAGTATATATTAATAATTAAGTACTAGTTCAGTATATTACTGGTGTCTGGAAGAGTCTTGACAGAGGACAGACATCACAATCTGATGGTTTAGAGAGCTGATAGGAGCACTCCTGATCAAACTTTTATAATCTAGTGGAAGAAGAATTTAATATATTTTGCAGAAATTGCTCTAAAAGGCTTTCAGGGTACAATTTCCAAAATAGAAAGCTAGCCTCTTTCTCTCACTGTCATAAATGGTTACACCCACTCACTCTCACAGGTTCACATGCTTTCTATTCTTTATTTTGACAAATATAAAAAAGCCCTAGACTTAATCTGAAAACAATGTCTCATTTTGCAAGCAAAACAGTTTAGAGGATTTTCTTTCTTGTCTTCATGTGTAACAAAAACAACTGTTCAGCTTTCAAAAGCTGATACAAAGGAGAAGTGCCCTGATATTCAATGTAAGTCACCTACATCATGTAGTTTGGATTTAGTGAGCTTTTAACTATTCCAGTGGAAGGAAAAATGGTATGAAATCAGTCACTCACTTTTGTCTTCTCCTGCTCTTTCTTTTCCAGATGTGCAAGCTGTTGATGCAAAGGCTTTAAAATATAATGTAAAAAGGAAGAGCAAATACGAAACCTTTGGAATAGAAAGGCAGAATTCTACCCTAATTATTTTCCAAATTCCGATATATTTAATTTTGTTTTCTTCTATGTTGAGCTTGGGCAACTGAACATGACTAATGAGGGAATATTTTTTATCACTGAAACTTCAATTCAGAACAGGTATTTGCTTTTGCTACCTGCAGATCTTAAAATGACACTCTGATACAGGTAGGCATTTGACCCAGCATCCTTCTTGTATTTGCACGCTTTTAAATATATAATCTTAAGTTTTAAAATCAGTAAATCGATAACTGTATGCACTATGATTATATGTTTTATGAACTTTCATGTGCAAGTGGTTTTAGAGCTGTGATGGTGGCCAGGTCTTGTTCAACACCTTTTTTTGGTGAGGAAGATATTTATACCAGCTGCAGTGAACCCTGTTGGAAATCCTAAATAACAGGATAAGACTTTTATATATTTAATAAATAAGACAAGCTTTCATCTTTAACTTGGGATTGATTCAGACATGTTATAGATACTGCTTTCTTCTCAGTCCTTTTCTTTCTGTTGCAGGCATCTTTGTGAAACACTCAGCTCAAAATCACAAAGGATGCCAGGATAGCTCTGTTGAACATCATTGCATCCAGGTTTTTTGTTCTCACCTGCCAGGGCTCAGGCAGACACCCCAGATCCATATGTGGTGGATGAAGAGAGTGGAGCCAAAGGCTAGAAGCTGCAATCCATTTACACAGAAAGTACATAAACCCATCAAAGGAAAATACCAAGTGAACATGACCATCAATCCCCACCCCATCAGGCTGGGAGTTGCGTCACTGCAAAAAAAAAAAAAAGATTCACAACCCAAAATATTTCATTAAGAAGTATCTGACACAGTCAAGCTAGGTTTAAAATTTTCCTCAGGCTGGAGTGATACAGCTCCTGGAGTCAGGCACTGAAGCATGTCCTACCTGGTAGACAAACAACCGGGAGGAAACGGAGATCTTCTGCACTGATGTCTGAAGTTGAGTATGTCAAATTGATTGTAAAAATCATGACGCCAAAGAAAGAGTAGGCAAGACAGAGAATTACATGAGAAAGAGAGCTCCAAGAAGTAGGATTTTGTACGTGTTTTCATTCAAGGGTCACTCAAGGATGCTGTTTCTTGTTGCTGACCTTAAAACTTTGCATTGAATTGAAAACATGATGCTGAGAGCATCAGAAGTACAGGAAGATAATATCCCAGGAGGCTGACTGTCATAAGTCATTCTCCCCACTTGCATTGCTTGGTTTTGGTATTTTTTCCTAATCAAGGCTTGAAAGAAATGTTGCCTGTCATAACCTGAACCCTAGGGAAGTTTCATCCATCTATTAGTATGCACTTATTTAACAGAAGTAGCATGAGGCGATAGTCACCTATTTTCATCCTGAATTTTCACAAGTCTTGACAGTTTAACCTTGTATGAATATTTCAAAATGCATGTTGAACTTCCCCTTAGAAATTCTACTGTCCATGGCATAAGCTTCAGTATTACAACTGCTCTGCTGTAATTAGGAAGTAGATATCAAAATCCTAAGACAGGAACACCTAAGGTAGCATATTAAATATTTATTCAGAGTAACACATTAAGCACAATAATTTAGACAGTGAGTTATTCTAATTACATGTCCACAATAACCAGCTTTTCAAATCGAAACATTAAGCAATTCATGTGGCACAAAGAATACATTTATGAGGAAAATAAGGGGTCTTTTTTTCAGAGAAAGATTGAGAAAATTAATTTTCCCATATTTCTGTTGGTAAACAACCCAATTTAGCTGAGATCAAGGCACAGCAGCTTGCCAATTTGGGATAGTAAACCTTGTTCGTGTGCTATGCATGTTGGTTTTTTTTGGTTTAAGTACTATGCAATTGATAAGTATCAGCCATCTGAGTTTCTATTACCTTCTTCTATCAAGTTACTTTACTTTCTAGGTACATAAAAGTTAGTTCTACCTCATATAATATTACTCATGACAGCAAATATGTTCTGTAGTGTTTTTTTTTATATTCAGTTACTCAGGGTTCTTATTATCTACTGAAGATTTACAAGGACTCTGTACCCTCAGAAGATAAAGTGAAAGTTTAAAGCAGAATTCAAATCCAGTGACAAAAAGTCTGTCAGTTTATTTTCAGGGCCTTTCCATATCCTTGCTGCTCTGTGTAGTTCTTTCCTCAAGTCTTGCTGTCTGTGCCTTTTCGTATTGTAAATCTTTATTGTCAGGGGAAAATTGGCTGTTTTTTCAGGTCTGTTTTTGGGAGAAAGTTCAGAAAATCCCTTGTGCAGTTTGCATCTTGTTCTGGATAAATTCAGTCTAAATGATAAATTAACCTTTGTCAGTACTCAAGTTAATTTTACTGCACTTTTCTGGTCAACAGTCATAAACGGGAACTAATTTTCCCCATGTTCCTTCAGAAATTTTCAAAAAAAGAGATGACCTTTTGAAGTGCTCATCACAATATTTGTGGTTTAGAAGGAGAACAGAGACTATTACCCCTCACTTTCTCCAATGCACACACAAACTAGACCCTCAATTGTGGTTTGTGTTGTGACAAGAAATATATTTCAAAACGTTTTTGTTAACGATACAAACATAGCACCAGGCATGGCAGAAGAAATGGTCACTTGCTATGTGCACTTTACTGAAGACCAAAATGACCAAACCTTAGGCTGTTGCTTCTCATGTATACACGTGTAATGTATGCTTACAATAATTCCATTTTTATTTAAACAATAAACCATGAAAATGTTAAACTATGAATTTTTGCCCATTATTTTCCCCATTACTGCACAGACTAGTACATACTTTATCATCACATATTACTTTATGAATTTTTGTATGTTCCATGATAGTTTGCTTGTACATGCATATTTAGCAAAATAAATAAATAAATAAAGACAAAGGTGATATATACTTTTAAATCAGGAAAGGAAACATTATGCAACATTAAAGTATTTTTTATTGCATATTAATCAGAAAAACATATTTTTTTGTATTCCACTTTAAGATCCCACCCTCTTTTCCCAGAAACATGAGCCCTTGTGCCAGCATCCAAAGGAGAAAAAGTAATAGCCAACTGGGACAGAGACATTCTGTCATTCAACACTACGTATCTGCATTAATCTGGTTTTAATTTGCTTGTTGTTCAATATGAGCACTGTGGACTAAGTATTTCAATTTTTCTTTTAAGGAATTCCAAATATGGTCAAAAGTCAAATGGAAAAAATAATTAGGAATGTAGGTCATGGAAATTCCTAGCTGTCGAATTCCTGTCATCTGTGAAAGCAAAATATGTCATAGAACCACTGTATAAATGCATTAATTATTTTGTGCTTCATTTGCTTCCTCTGTCCTCCTTTATCCTTAAATTAGAAGCTAGATGCTAAAAATTTCATCCAAAACTTAAGGACCAGACTTTGCTGTGTGAGGAAGTTTCTGAATAAGACATCAAGTTTCTAGCCATCAGAGGATAATTTATTGATACTTGTCAAAAGGAAGTATCAGTCTAACAGAAATCAAGACAAAAGGAATGCCTGATGAATTTCCTTTGAAGTGCCTTTTATAAAAGTCCTTGGTAATACATATTGATGAACTCCAAATTGTCTTGCCTGAAGGGAAAAGAAAGTAGACTGCTTTACACTGTCTTATAAATATTCATCAAAAGAACAAGACTTATGTTTCCAGGCGTGAGGTGAATGATTACGGTTGTATGATTGCCTTGGAATCTGGATAATTAGTAAAACAGCCTATGACAGTGGGAGAATTTTAAACTTGGTATCTTGCCATTAGTTCTTTTGGATTTAAAGACAGTGCCTGTTATTCTGAAAGGAAGCAAATTTAGGGCTTGATGGATAGATATAATTAAGCTCTCCATTAGTTTAATCTACTGTTTGTTTGCCTGTTTGTTTAGCCAAAAATGAAAGGCAAAGTTGTGTAGCATGTCTCTATTCTGACTGGAATGAAACCACAGTGTCTGAACTGTGAATGTCTTGCTGGAAAAAGCTAGTCAAAAGGGCTCTTTTAATTAAGGCAGGAAAATGCAAAAAAAAAGAAGAAAAAAAAAAGCTGATGGAGTTGATGTCTCAGTAGGTCTTTTGCAGAAATCTGCAGACTAGTATCTTTCTCACCTCAGCTCAATCTTGATTGTTTCATAACATAACAGAAAGTCAACGATTTGCCTTTCATGCTTACTTAGTGCATGTGATAAGGATGTGAATTGTATGGGAAAGATTCACTCTGTGAGTTATTTGGGAAAAAAATGTGCCTATGCTCAGTCATCTGTGAATTTTCATCCGTTACTCAAACTGTCTGGAGCTTTCTATTGACCCTTGTAACAGGCAGCTAGCCTTCTGCTAGCAAAGACCCCCAAAAATGCTGTTCTCAGGAAACATTATCCTTTACAGTGTTTAGCACTTAAAAGCAATTAGGCAAATATAATATCCTCTTTGAAGGGAAATAGTTGCTCAGTTTAAGTAACTGAAACTAATTATCTCTGTTGAATGAAGGACACATTCTATGAGTATTTGAGTGGTGTGCTGTTTCTCAGAAGCTGAAGAGGGCAAATAGATTGTATTTCTAGGTGGAGAGCTGTAGGAGAATCTTACAGGAGATTTATACCAATTTATAGCCATATTTAAATGCAGAGTCCTACGAAGCAAGCCAAAATGAAGTGGCAGTCAGCCTAGAGCAAAGAAACCCAGCTTGTAAATGGTGTTTTCCAAGAAACAATTTATTATGGAATAAATGGAGTAACTGCTTAAAGTACTGACATTCGAAAAAGATTTTATTAACATGAAAATTTACTTGACCAGAAACATTTAAAAGGACTTAAGGAAATCACGTAAGGCTGAGTTGGGTTGAATACCTAGGTGATGGTGATGATAGTGGCATTGCATTTGCACAGAGAACAGGATGACTTTGTAGGTATATTTTCTTTGTGGTTTAGATGATGAACTATCTTCTTTTATTCTGGCCTGTTCTATTTAATGTGTTGGTATAATTCATACTACTTCTCATGAAAAATAGTTTGATAACTTGGTCTAGTCAAAAATTAAAGAGTTGAGAACATCTAAATCTGCCATATACAACCTCAAGAATTCAGCTGGCAATGAAAAAAAATGTAGCAACCTTGCAAATGTGGAGAAACACTGAGGAAATGGATTGTTTTACCTTTTCTCCATAGAGAATTGCTGGAGATTTCCATAAGTGTTAAAACAGCATCATCTTTGTAACAACTTCCAACTTCTCTGTGTGGGAACAGCTCACTATTTAAATAGTAAAGGCTGCTAGATGTACAGAGTAGAAAAAAGAATAGCAGTAAAATATGTCTAAAACCTTGGCCTACCTGTAGCATTAACCTGAATCTCTGTAATCTCAAACACTGAATTATTGCACTAAGAAAAGGGAGAAAAGATACACAATGACATTACAGATGGTGCAAATTACATTCAAAGTCTACTTATTTATACATTAAAAGCTTGATGTCAGAGCATACAAAATACAACCATCAGCAGCAAAGAGACACATATGTCTGCAATTAATCAAATGACTACTATGCCTTTAAAGTAATAAAAAAAAAGCAAGGTGCTGAACTGAAATATTCTGACGATCAAAAATTGTTCACTGAAACACTGAAGTATCTACTTCATATGGTCTTTGCAAGATTTCTTGCTAAGAGGACAGGTAGTCAAATTATCTTTCCTCACTAATAATACCAGGAAACCATTTATTTTTAAGACTACTTGTCATCAGCCAGGCTTCTCTGCTCTCTCTTCTACATTTGATTATTTCCAGACAAGGGTTTCTGTTAAATAGTCAACAGTCCATAACAGTTACTACATCATGATTCCCTCAGGGACCCTGGTTTCCACTGCATGAAAAATAATTGATCTGAGGAGATAACCACATGAGTTTGACTGGCTTTGTCTGTTTTGGATACTATGCTGATTGTTTTTAAAAACTCAAATGAAACCTTTGTTGTACTGCAATTGTACTATGCTCTAGCACTTATCCATGACCATAATAAGGCAATTCCATTGCATTTTCCTTCCTGTGTCTGAGTTTCAGTGACTCTGCAATGTTCATGGACAGAGAGTGAGCAAAAGGGTAATGGTCAAGACCTGTAGGGTACTCCATTTTGAGCTGGGCACAGCTCAAATGCGTACCTAGCCTATGTTTAAATAGACTGCCCTATCTCTTGATTCCTTTGTCCTGTTTCACGGAGGGAATGATTTCTCTGTCTTACTAATCAAGGCCTTCTCCTCCTTTAGTGTATAATAGTCTGTTCAGAATTTGTCTTTTTAATAACACTGTCACTGTATTGTCTTATACATTTCCTCACAGTTGAGTCATAAGGATTTTGTTGCCTTTTTGAGACCAGTTTTGGAGACTCTTGTCATCCAAGAGGTCCTCTGTGCTGGAAACTCTATACTACTATTTTATAGTTGTTACAATTTTTGTTTCACTCTTGCTCCTCTTCAGAACCCCACCTCCTAGTTTCATATTGCATGTATCCATGGCTTTCCCAAATCCTTTTTAGTTATTGTCTTTGGCTTTAATGGCTGCCAGATTGGATTTTACCAATGCTTCTCTTATTTGAAACACATCTAGTGAAACTAGCTATCAGGTAGGATAATCCTTATTGCTTTTTTTATCTTACTGCAGCAGTTTCTGGTTCAGAGCTGGTGGACTCCGAATCTACTCAGACACTGCTACATCACAGATTTCACTAGAGAGACTTAGATCTGCCCCATCCAGTTTCCTCATAAGCTTTGTAGAATTTGATCATCTTTTGATGATATCACACTTTTACCAACTTATTTAAAGGTGGAAACATCTATAAAACTGCTGATTTCTGGCACTCTGACTTCTATAGGAAATAAACTCAATTATTACCTGAATTTTCTCCTTTTCTTCAACACAGAAGCCTTTTCTGTTTCTCAAACCAGTTCATAATGTTTTGGAGAAAACATAGGAAGAAAAGTCGCATGTTATTTTTGAGATAGTGTTTTACAAGGCAAAAGTTTATAAGCTCCAGAATGGAATTTATTATAAAAAAAAAAAGCAGAAAGAAAGAATTCCTGTTGGAACAGCCCAATGATGAAACGTATAATGACCTAGAAAAATGTATTTTTTTTTCCTATGACTTTTTCACTTTCTCCTGCTGGGGCTATGCTCAATTGTTCACTCAAATAAGACTTGAGAATAATTGCCAGTTTATTAGAAAAATGAAGTCTCAGAAATATTCCATGGGACCGGTGAAAGTATCTCAATGCCAATTTTTACCCAGTCCAAATTTCATTTTACAGGGGAAAGAATTTTAAATGAGAAAGGAATTTCTAACTATCCACTGCAACCAAGCTAGTTAAGATACAAAATGATCCAAACTCTTAAAATAATGCCCATGAATATTACGGGGATAAAGAAACGGCAGAATATATACACAATTATAGAATTGGAGGTTGTCGTGTTTTAACCCCAGCCAGCACCTAAACCCCACCCAGCCACTTGCTTACTTCCCCTCGGCGGGATGGGGGAGGGAATTGGAAGAGTAAAAGTGAGAAAACTCATGGGTTGAGATAAAGACAGTTTGATGGGGAAAGCAAATGCCACATGCACAAACAAAGCAAAGCAAGGAATTAATTCTCCACTCCCTAGGGGCAGGCTGGTGTTTAGCCATCTCCAGGAAAGCAGGGCTCCATCACAAATAAGGGTGACTGGGGAAGACAAATGACATAACTCTGAACATCTCCCTCCTCTTCCTTCTTCTTCCCCCAGCTGTATATGCTGAGCGTGACGTCATATGATATGGGATATCCCTTGGGTCAGTGGGGTCAGCTGTCCCGACTGTGTCCCCTCCCAAATCCTTGTGCCCCCCCAGCCTCCTCACTGGTGGGGTGGGGTGAGAGGCAGAAAAGGTCTTGGCTCTGGGTAAGCCCTACTCAGCGATAACCAAAACATCCCTGGGTTGCCAACACTGTTTTCAGCAGAAATCCAAACACAGAGCCCCACACCAGCTACTGTGAAGAAAAATAACTCTATCCCTGCAAAACCAGCACAGAGGTTTATACATTAAAAGAGTAAAGAGCTATTTGAGAAAAGATTATTGATTCTGGAAGGAGCTAAAGCAGGTAGAGACAATGATTAAAAAAAAAAAAGGTATGTATGGGAGGGTTATACCTGGTTAGAAGTAACTGCCAGGCATGAGAGAATCCCCAAATCTGTTGCTTATTTGTGACAGATGTAACCTGTGACTTGAATGTCTTTTCCCCTGCTCCCAAACCTTCCCTGCTCATTTAGATAAGTTGTAAATATTTACTGTATACTTATGTCTGTGTCATTGCTGACATAGTTGTTCTATAAATTCTTCTGTAGTAGCACAGTCAACAGCTGTGTTACCACACAACAACCAAAGCTATCCACAGATTTGGATGTCTTTTACACACAAATACACTTTATGTAAGAACAAAGTAAGGCACTGGTGACACTTTAAATGATATGTTTTAAAAGTTCAGTAGATATGAAAGAGATTTCTGAGGACCAAGAAGCAACAAATATAAGTCCATTATTAGAAAAAAGGGTCTTGAGAGATAAAGCAAGAAAGTGTAGGCCACATAGTTTAACATGAGCTTTAGGAAAAAAATCTTGGTAGAGGTCAGTAGGAGAGTACCTGCTAAAGTATAGTTCATGAAAGGTGGCCAGAATAGCTTCAGTCAAGGAAGGACATGCTTCAATAACCTGTTAGAATTCTTTGAAGATAACACTGACATGACAGATAAGTGAAATTTTTTGGATACAATACACCTGGATTTTAAGAAGCATTTGGCAAGGTTCCACATCAGAGATTAACTAGGTAGAGAGTCACAGATAAGACAAGGTGCTGGATAGAAAATGGGATAAAGAGCAAGAGACAAAATGTAGCCATGCATGGAAATATATTAAATTGGAAAAGAATAATGGGCAGAGGATACAGGGGTCAGTTTTAAGACTACACTTAATTATGCAGTACGTATTAGTGGAAAGAGGATATTGAAAACAAGGTCTCTAAGGGTCTGATCCAAAGGCCATTGAAGTTAATGGTTTTGGATCAGAAATCAAGCCTGAACACCAGTCTACCAATCTGCAGCTGTACTCACAGTTTGGAAAGAAAAATTCAGAGTCAGAAGCTTTGCAGGTATTTAAATATTTGGATCAGGTAATGATAAGTAGTTATGGCAAAATGAGAAACAAAAAGTCCATAAAGTTTGAAGTTCCATAGGTTTGAAGTATTCTCAATTCCCAGTGCAAATAAGTGTTCATTAGGTCGTTTCCCTTCAGCTGTATCGCTACAATAAGACAGGCGTATTAAATATAAAAACTACGGAAAATATTTGCCATTAAATATATTTGGGTTTTTTTCTCAAACTGAAGCTGTTGTCCGATAATGTTGACTTCCAAACTAAGTATCATTATATCATGTAAATTACAAACCAAAAGTGGTAATGCAGCTACAGTCTAGGCCATTTATTGAATTGTGGCTGATTTGTAAAGATTTAGTCCAAACTTTTGGAAGAAAAGAGGACTTCTAACTCACCAAGAGATTTCTGATTTTTGCAGGTGTATCAGAATGCTATTGCAGTAGTGGAACTATAGTCACATTCCTGTTTACAAGAATGGACATATATGGTACCATTAACAACAGTTACATGCCAAAATCTATGTGTTCTCTTCCGTGGTTCAAATTACTTACCAGGTCAGAATATTTTTGTGTTTACTTCTACCATCTTGAGTGAAAGGACTACTATCTGGTTAGGTCTGGACTATGTCTGTCCTGAGTATCAAAATGTTGAAAGAAAGGATTCTGAAACTGGTCAACATAAAAGGTTGATACAGAAGAAATTCAGCATAATAACAGAAGATTTTTTAGGAAACTGAAAGGTTTCTGTTGATTTTCAGGTGCATATAACAGACATTAAGAACACTTATCATAACAAAAGAAGGTTTGTGTGGGCCAACAGTAGCACTGCTGAAATTGAAATGATTTCCTCAGGAAAAAAGATGTTGTCTGAATGGTGGAAAACTGTGAGAATCCATTTAGAAATTTCATCCCAGTAGGCAAAAGGAATCCCATACAGCTTGCATCAGAAAGTGACTCATATGTAATCTGGACCCACTACCACTGATTGCCATGGTCAGAAACTGCTGGTGGTGTTGGTTGCAGATGTGATGGGTAATGCAAGGTATCTCAAAGACCTGTGAACTCCCTAGCACTGAAGGTTTTTTGGGGGGTTGTTTTTGTGCTTGTTTTTCCAAAAATAAATAGTATAAACAGCTTCAAAGCAGTTTTTCTCTATGGAAGCCACCTGGCCATTGCTCTGAAGCAGCAGGTGAGCAAAATCCACCAGGAGGACTCCTTTCCCTAACAACAGATTCATCAAGCCCAAGCATCAACAGTATTAGAGTCATACTGCTGTGATGATACTGTGCTGAATTTCATTTCAACATTCTCAAAAGCCTGGGGATCGTGAAGAGAAATGGAAATGCAAATTTCTGTTCTAGTGTCCAAAGGAAGAAGAAATATTCCTGAGTGTATAAGAAGAACATGTATCAGCCAAATAATTATGTAAGTGTCTGTATGGAAATGCAGACTCATTGCTTCACTCACAAAAAATGTCAGCCCAGAATCTATAATGGGAGTGTGTAGGAAAAGCATTGATTCAAAATCCTCATCAGAACAGAGCTCACGTCTAAGCATATCTTGCTCCCTCTCCAACATCGAGTTTGAACTGGGAAAGCCACCCATGCACATTTCTTGCTCTGGCATTGTTGAAGAAGCCAGTTTTTACTCACCATACATAGAGTTGCCAGGACCCACTGCTAATGAGGATAAATGAAAAGTAGTAAGGTACATCATAAAGTTCCAGGCTGGGTCTTTGGCTGTATGATACCAAAGATCAATAGATGAATGTAGCACACTCCTCCTCAGATTCTCAACCTGCTCTTGTTGAGGGGAGATAACAATCAAGTAAAGACTGTTGTATTCCTTTGAAGAGCCAAAAAAAAGTTAATTTATCTTCAATACAGAGAACAAACCAATTCCAAACTCAGTGTAGGAAAGCCAATGACAAGTGTCAAGGCATTGCAACAAGGATCAGATTTTCTTGCGTCTTCTTCCATGGTTGGATGTGTAGATAACGGATTTGTGTGGCAGTGTTTCCTTTACCCTCTCATATGACTGGAAGCACATGTAGTCCACAGTGATGATGGAGAGTGTTTGTATGTTTCTCCCTACCATTTTTTTTAAATGAACCCATCCTTACCTGTTACCCTTACTATGATTCAAATATTGATTCCACAGGTAATTTAATTGATGTCAGGAGTTGCTGAGGGTTAGGTTAGAAATGACGGATTAATTGCTGCTGTTTATACTATTTGTCTCCTGGATAACAGCACAGGTTTCTTCACTGTCATAGCCAAATGTAAAGCTATACAAGACCAGGATATTAAAGGTTGTAGATGAGTTCAGTTGAAATCTCATATCAGACTTTACACTTACGAAGTGAGTATTGACATAAATTCCAGTTTGACAATAGCGGTCTTAGTCAATTTCTTTGATACTTTACTTTGCCAGAAGGTTTCTTCCTCCTGAGCAGGCAGACCCTATATAAGTCTTGATATAACACATTCCATGCATTCCATTTTCTTAGAGTTAGGACAGAACTTAAGTTGGCTAGTGAGTTTTTGGGAAACTGAAGCACTAAATAAACAATTCAGTCAAGAGGCAGTCTCTACAGTCACTTGGCTAATCTGGTAAAGTCTCTGGTGACATATTAAGGAGATGCAGCTGCTCTCCAGCTTCCCTTTTCTTACAGATCTGTTCTGAGGAGAAACTGTATGTTGAATAGCTTTCAGAACTCTGTGTCTGTTGTAGATTGGGAGGGTGTTTCTTCCCCATTTAACATGGCAGAACAGATTTCAGCAGATTAAACTAGTTTTCAGTCATTTTAGGCCTCTAAACAGGTGAAAAAAGGGTCTTCTATCATACAACTAACCAGCACAAGGAATTAAATAAATTAAATAATCTGCTTTGATTAAACAGGCTACATCAAAAGAGAGGGAGAGAGGGGGAGAGGGAGAGGGTGAGTGGGCAAGCAGGGAGAAAGAAAGAAAGAAAGAAACAAACAAAAGAAAAATAAGAAAGTGAACGAGAGAGAGTGAGGAGGAAAGAAAGAGCATCATGAACTAAAAACTAGATAGTAATCTGAATTACAGAAGAAAGAGAAAAAGACACTAGAAATGCTGCCTCAGAATCACGGGCAGTAAAGAGATCTTAATGGTGACGGGGGCCATCTGCCTCTGGAAGGATTTCAGGGCTTCCCACATAGAGGTGAAACTCTAAAAGAACCTTATTTCATTCATGCTAGCCCAAGAATAGAGGCTGAATGGAAGATCAGTCACTGAAGAATAATTTAGGTTATTTTAGGTTTCATTTTGGGTATAACGTATATTTTAAGAAAAAACACTTTATTGTAAGTAATAGTTTAATAAAGTCACTAAAATAGCTTTTTTATGTATGATGAAAAGTTCTATAACATATTTTTTGTTTTACAGTCTAATAACTTTGTTAGAATCAGTAGAATCAGGTACTATGGTTTAGCAAATCAAAACACCAAAAAATATTTCTTTGCATATTATGAGGTGGGAGAAACTCAGATGTTGGTTTGGATCACTGCAATTGATTTTAGTCATTATGTATTCTGTAGAAATAAAAGATGATCTGCATATGAAATATTTATGTCAGGAAGATATAGTTCAGAGTGGTTGTGCTAAATGTCTGTTACAACATTTTTCTTACATATTTTGAAAGTGAGTATAGGTCTTTACACTTTCTCTGGGGCAAGAAAAAAGGAGAAAAATAAGACAATATCCCCAAGGTCTAGCTCAACTTTTTTTTTTTTAAGAACAAAAAGAAATAATTCATTATTGCTGTACGCATACAAAAACTCATTATAAAAAATGTGAATAAAAAAAATAGTAAAGATTATCATTTAACCATTTAATTTTGACTTTTTAGAAATACACAGTGAGTGCAAAATGACTGCAAATTCTGTGCAGAAATATCTTAACAACCCCTTTACTGCATACAATGTACATGATCAAAAATCAAAATCCATTTTCCCCTGCAGGTACTAACGCTGACATACATTTTGAACTCCCTCATTCTTAACTCCCACCTTCCAAGGGAAATTATTATATGGAAATAGCATATTACTGCATTTCGAGCCCTCTCTTCTTTTTCAAGGGACACATAGCTTGGGTCCTCAATGGGAAATATTGCCTTGAGGTTTTAACAGATATTAAAACAACTAGGTATTTACATATTCATTTATTTAAATTTTGACATTGAGATAAATAAGTAAAACTGCTCCGATTTGTGGTTCTTCCATTCTTCCTTATCTCAGACTAGACCCTCCACTCATCCAAGGAAAGTGCCCCGTGACTCAGACTGTGAGGCACGTAGTGCCACTCTTCGCCTATTCCCTTTGATAGAATCTAACTGCTGTGTTGATGTATGATAAATTACTAGTTCCTGCTGCCAATACATTCTAACTCGTTTGCACATATCTCCTATGGACACAAAATATCACTGTGCATGTTTGTTGCTTTGCATGGCTGTCACCTGGCTACTGAGCCTTGCATCATTAGCTCCTCATTTGGCTGAAACTTTCATTGCTCATTTCCTCATTGATACATTCACATAGAAGCAATGACGGTTTTGATCTTAGCCTGAGAGTCAAACCATATCAGCATAATCCCCACCCCAATCTCAACATATATACAAAGGAGACTTAAGAAAAATTTCACTGTAAAATCCAAGAAAGGAATTCTTTTATTTATTGGTTTTGAATCTTTTAAATTAAGAAGTAATCATTACTGAATTTAACTGAATTTAACAAAGATTACCGTTAAAGACTCTAGGCCAGAATACGCTTGTTTGCATGGCTATGGTATGATGAACACCCACTATTTCAAGACAAAAATATAAGAAGAGTACAGATGTGTTTAAAAAACAAACATCGAAACTATTTAGTCTGAGTTTAAGACCGATTACAAAATGGGAAGTGCATTTGCAGGACATTGAGCTTACACATATCGGAACTTTTTTTTAAAAAAAAAATCAATAGATTAAAAACTTCAGTAATCCTACAAATGCTAGAGATTAATTTTTTATGGGCCGGCAAAATGAGCTTGGGATTCATCCATGGTAGTAGAAACAACGCCATTTTATTCCACACAACATTTACAAGGCTTTGAAAGGGAACTTCAGAGGCTATTCCTCATCAGCAATACATTTGTCAGGAAAAAGATGATCTTCTTGCCTATTCTATGTAGCTAGTTAGAATGAAGATTTACTGTCTTTTTTTTTAAACCATGTTGCAAAATTCACCAAATATGTGAAAGTCAAAGCAAAACTGGCATGCA
>NW_009609884.1:23599-49271 GCF_000690535.1 Cariama cristata
AGCCTAATCGACCAATTCTTGGATGCTCTTGATTTTGGCTTTCTATGTAAGAATAAGACTTTATCTCTAACTCCTTGTGATTTGAAAGGAGGAGCAGAAATCATAACTAAGAATTTTCTCTGTGTTTAGAGTGAATGCAGAAATGTTTTTCTCTCATTCTTTCTGAAGCTTTGATAAACTGACTCTTATTAAAATGTCTTATTTTAAACACATACTACGATATTTTTTCTCCACTTGTTTTTAAACAATTCAGCTAGTGGACTTATTTAAAGAATAATTTTATTTTTATCATTTATTTTTATCACACACTATTGTTTCCAAACAAATGTTTATAACGTTTTAGATACCGTGCAGCTGGAATGCAAATGAATGGCACTAAATATTTCAGATCTGCTGCTTTTTTTCTGTCACCACATTTACATGGCTATTTTACAGTGCTCTCTTTGGACTACTGAAAAGCTGCCCTTTAAATGACAAGATAAAGTCAGAAGAAGGAATGGCACAAGTATATAATGAACCATCAGGAAGGAATACAAATTAATCTACATTGTGAAATACAGAAATTTATTAAAAAGCTGTGCCATCAACATTATTTTAGATCTTATTTCTGTCATGTTTTTCTCCCTTACCTAGCATTTTTATTTCTTCCCGTGTGCAGAGGGATGTCTGAACCTGCACTGTCTGGCCTAATGATATAATCTGATGCAATTAACTATATTTCTTTCATGCTCTGCTCCTTTCTTAATTTAAGGTTATTGGGCTATATCAGTGTTAGCTGGCTCTCATATAAATGAGTATGTTCTGATTTATAGACAATAGCTAGGATAAATAAAAGCAATATAGAATTAAGTTTTGACAAAATATTGTGTATTTTCAAAAAGGCAGACAAATTTCTTAGCAAATTATACAGACAGACCAACACTTTCACATTTTAAAAGCAGAATTTATGTAGAAATGGAGGTAATTATGATGAAATTATGGGTAGTAAGAATATTTTTTTATGTAGATGAATCCCTAAAATACAAATTAAATAAGAAATCAATACTATTGCTGCTCCATTATTCCTGCTCCTTTCTTGACTTCCCGCACCCCTGTTGATTTTGCTATATACTTCCACAGCCTAGAAATCACACATCAAGTTGTTCTTTTTGCCCATATTCTCCCTCCAAATATATTATAAAAGGTAGAGAGTGGTCAAAAGTGGTTGATATCCTTGCCTCTCTGCATTGCTGAGTGACACATTCTGTGGCACATGTGAATTTGACCTCTTCTTCTTCTATATCAATTTGCTGGTACTAATAGGAGATGGAGTACAATTTTTCTCATGATACCCTATAGCTTATAGAACATACTGAACTAGTAGACTATAAAGTCTAAATCTGTTGTCCATCCTACCTCTTGTCCACTTCAAAACCTTTACTCTGTGCTTGCTCACAACATTCAAGTTACAGAAGAGAACAAAGCAAAATTTCTTGCATTTTTTTGGAATATATTCACTGAGGTCACACAAGGTTACATCTGGGAACACAACTTAGTTCAATGCAACAGCTCCAAGTATCGCTCAGCCACTGTGCCTGTCAGAATTAATGTTCTAAACTGATGTCTGTTGCTGTCTCATCTGGTATAATCAGAAGATGCTATTCCCCTCTCATAAATTTTATTCCATGCCATTCAGGCAAAAAAAATATTTCTAAACCTCTGGCAAAGCACATGTGTTGCTGCTAGATAATAACAATCCTTTAATCTGTGTAATGAACCTTTAATATGTCCAAGGAGCATTCTTTCACAGTGCTATTTGCAGAATTTTTTTGTGCTTTTTTCTCTTTCCCAACCACATCTTTCAGCAGATGAGTTACTTGTTTCATACAGGGAAACCACTTTTAAGATAAACTCCCAGTTTAAAACAAAATTATGTCATCTGTGCCATAATGTGATACAAAACACCAGTATAGGTCTTTTGCCACATTTCAGTTGGTACCGATAGACACAGGTATTAAAAATTACAGCTGACTGAGAAATAATTCAGATGCCTGACATGGCAGAGTGGCAAAATTTAGGAGGTGAAAGCCAGAAGCACTCCTGCAGCCCAACAACTGCCTCCTGCTTGAGACACCAGATGTTTCTGCCTTGATCGGTACAAATAGTTCAGACCTATAGAATGCCTAACCTTCACTTTGGTCTAGATATTAGTGATTCTTCACTCAAGTTTATTACCAGCTTTCTTATGATGCAGAACATGGCTCAAACTTTTTCAGAATTGAATTCCAGTCCAAAATTTCATAGTGTTTGCAGTTTTCTCTTAAAATATGTATGAAGGGATGCATCATGAAAACCTAGGGATGCATCATGAAAACCTAGAGTTTGTGTTAGTGCCATCTTGACTGTTTCTGGATTGTGCTTCATTTCCTTATATAGACATGCCTTTTTATGCTTAAATTCTAGGGAAGGACAGATTTTAACACTATTCTCTTCAGTGGTGTTGCATGGTACATCTCTGTCCATCATTACAGAAGATGAGTACCATGCACTGATGCTTAGATACTCTTAATGGCCATGCCAAAGGCCACACAAGAAATCTGAGGCAGAGCAACAGCTTGAACCCAGACTTCCCACAACCATGGCTGCGAACCCACTTGCCAGGTCCTCCTGATTACAAAATTGTCAGAGGAGAGCTGACTGGCTTATAACATTTGATGGCCCTGTAAAAATATAGTGCAGATTCTTACTTGAAGAGAACACACATTATGCAAGAGAATGAGGAAAATTATGCCCATTATTTAGCTACTATGAGGACAAGGGAGCAATAGAAAAAGCAATTTCAATTAAGCTCTAAATTAAGCAAAAAGGAGCCAAAAATTCAGAAATGTGTATACATAGGAGGCAGAAGATCTGCTACTCTCTGCATCCCAGACATGACTGAATACATTAAAAGAAAATAATCCATGGTTGGTGGGGAGGGAATGGCTGCTATATTAACATGGGTTCTCTGCCACGAAATATATTACAGAATTTGCTGTATATATTGCTGCTTGGAGATGTACTATTTAATTCAGCAATGAACTGGGGCTAGACTTTGCATGATAAATGCTATGGCAACCAAGCAGTGTTGTATGGAATATCTTTGTAGATTAAAGTGCTTTGATTCATGCATCGCAGCTCATACAAATGGATGCTAACAAACGTACATATAATCAACATTTTTTGTATATGAGTCACATTCCTTGTAAATTCCCACCATTGGAAACATTTATATTCATTGCCACACGTACACATAACACATGCATAAACATGCACACAAATAAGACACCTGCAAGCATATATAAGAATATTCAGAGAAGAAATGTGGATTTTTGTGCTTTTCTATTAATTTTAAAGCCTAACTTCTCTTATTTTGATGTATGCAAGTATAAAGATTAAGACTATGGAACATTGCATTGGAAGAAAAAATTAAAAGTGTGTCTTTGTAAATCATTCCAGACTAAACATTTGTGCTCACTCATTCAGTATATGCTTAGTCTCTTAAACTGCTTCACAAATTTAATTACAAGTTACTTTTTAAAATAGTTTTTGTAAACAGTGAAAAATAATTATTATGCCTGGGGGTGGCTGTCATACCTGACTTACTAAGACAAAGTAATATTTTTCATAATAAAAATTTAGCACATTTTTAAAAATATGAATGTGTTAAATAAAATCTCACACCAGCAAAGTTCCAGAATTTTCATTTTTTTGTAACATAACGTCACTCCAAAGAAAGCAAAGAGAACATATGTCCCCCTATTCCAGAAACACTTTCCCGAAAAAGGTGGGGTGGGGGAGAGAAAATAATTAATTAATCAATCAATCAATTAATTAATTTCCTGACTTAGAGCCCTAAAGTTTCCTTTGTATTAAATGTAGGAGAACCAGCATCCTCAACTGAGATTCACAACAGCATACTCACTGCTGGAACACTTAAACCAGCCAAAAGGGAATGCCAATGAAGAGTATTTTTGAGACCACAGTTTTACAGTCACTTTGTTCTAGCATACATCTGTGCAGTTGTAAACAGAAGCAATCCCCATTTTCCTCACATTCTCCTAAGATTGGTCAATCCTTTTTCTTTGTAGAAGCACAAGTAATTGTATGGCCAGAGGAAGGAACTGATCCAGATGGAAACAAACTTTTTTGTTTTGGTGTTGGATACATGAACTCAAGTCATGGCTCCGCTTGAGGTGGTGAGCAGCAGGGGACACTGGTGATGAAAGAAAGACTATCCTCCATCTGTCCTGTGGAAATCAGATTTTTTCTAAATAGCCTTATCACCTTCAATAGTCAGCTCAGCAAAGAAATAAACTAGTCATTCAGGATGAAGTTCACCTTATCTAACTTTATCCAACTGAAAGTAAGACAGCTGGTCCAAGCTAATCATCTATGTTAATCATTTTCACCTTACAGTCACTGGAGGAAAAAAACCCTTGCAGATAGTGTTTCATTCTTGTCTCCTATATTCCAGGATGGGATGAACGAACAGTTGGAGGTCCATACTTCTAGTGATTGTTTAACTCAGGTTAAAGCCATACTAAAAATGCTACTACAGCACATATGTCCAAAATCCACACATTCAGCCATTCTAAGTCAAATACAAGTAGCAGGTAAAAAAGGTGGGCCAGTCATTTAAATACTCAGTGGCTCAGAAAAACAAATACAGTCACTTTTGAAATGCTGCAGCATTTCTCTTGGTGTTTGAGCCAGCTAGGGAAAAGCTACCACAGGTGTGCTTATGTAGGTAGGTGCCACACTTCTGATTGCAATATAGATATATCCTGAGAATATGATTGTACTGCACATAGCAAAGCAAGAGCTAGACACCTGAGATAGCTATAATCTAAGAAAGTCCAAGAAGGAAAGTAAGATTGGAGATATTGCCCACAGCACTGAAGGAAGTATGACACTCAAGCTTGCAGATGCCAGGCATTTGAAAGATTTTTGCTGGCCCACCTTCACAAATCTTGCCCTTAATTATAAGCCTTTGTGTAATACTTTCAGGTATGAAACAGATAATCCTTTGAGAAGCACAGTCTGTGCAAGAGAACTCTATATAAACTGCCTACTCCCTGAATTGGAAGATGGCAAAATGGTACTGCAAACAAGTGAACAACAAATATAAGCAGAAATATATTTATTTTGTTGCTTTAGGGAAGCATTTACTCAGTTAATTGTTTAGACTGGATACGTGCAAGATATTTTGTGGTAAGTGTATAATTTCTCCTTAAAATAGAAGGAAAAATCTTAACTGGAACTATGTCTGGCTCTCACGTGGAAATTCGATGAGGTAACAAAAGCAGTGGAAAAAATCAATTTGTTGTGGTTTCTACAGCTTTATGCAAGCTTTCCTCTTTTTGCTTCATTTAAACTGTCTTCAAACTGAAATAGGGGAGCCAGTTCACTACAAGTGGTCAACAGCTTTTCTGCTTGTTTATGTTATTTACCACAGGAATACAATAAAGGTTCATGACCTACCTGACATAAATCTAGCTTACTAAAATGTTACATGTGTTTTCAACTGGGAAAGTCGCTGTTTGAGCTAATAATAGGCTTCTTCAGTTGAAATAAAGATGTGGACTGGAACAAATTGACTATCTGGGTAAAAACCTTAGCTTTCTTCTATGTGTGGAAAGTTCACAAGCATAATAAAGAACCAGAGCATTAATACCGAGTGTATGAGGATGGTTTTGGCTTTACTTTTAGATCAAGGAATATCTTTTCATTTCCATGGTCTGACACAGACCTTGAAGTCTCTTCAGACATTTTCTTTATGCCTATTTGGAATCCTTTGAACTCCCTGTAAACCTGTTTTTCTGAGGCTGATGTCACCAGCTTAGGAAGAAAAACAACAGTGAAGCAATAGCCCTATGTGAGAGGATGATTTGTTACATGACCCTCTATTTGCAAGCCTAGATCTGAAAGAGACAGCAAGTTTATATGACTATCTAAAATATCTTAAAATTGTTATAGTTGAATCTTTGACAACTATGTTCTTAGTGCCATGTACTTTAATTTTCAAGTTTCTTTATATGGGACATTAATAATAGACTGCTAAATTAAACATATTATAATAAATGCATTGTAATCTTTATACCTCTATACATATTTACATGTGGTAATTAAATTCTGCTGCATATTTGTTAGGGGTTTTTTTTACGGGAACAATAATACCTCATAAAAATGCATGTTAATTTTCAATGACTTTATAAAAGGAATTTGACGTACAACTTTGATGTGGCTTTCTTGAACCCTTCCACAATTTCCGAGGTGAGAATCCAAATGAAGACTCCTGGAGCTGTAAGGAGAGCATTGCTAATCATAGACCCGCTTCTTAAAGACTGGCAACTTAGCAAGATGAACCATAATCTGCATCTGTAAATGACAGCTGCTGTCTTTTATAAGTAATTTAACATTGCTTATCAAGAAATGAAGATAGTTCTATTACGATGGTTGTTTTTCTATGATTCTCTCTGGTAATAATGTAGAAAATTAAGAAAACATATATCTTAAAGGAAGATTTTCTATACATACTGTTTATTCTCATAACATATAATTCCATCTTTAAGCCCAGTGCTTTAAACAGTTTTCCATTGTTTAAATCTTTATACTGTAACACTATTTTCTTGTTGCTGTAAATTCTATTTAATTATTAATCCCAAGAAAAAACGGTAAGTGCTAGCTCACCATAATGCAATCCTTTCATCTCCAAATAGTGTAGAGGAAATAATATGCCACTCTTGAAAATCTTTCTTTAATCCTTTCTTCTTTTAGAAGAAAGGCCATGAAGATTTATCACAGTTCCATAGATTTCAAAAGAAGACTACGGCTTTGTGATGTCAATCCATAGGACCGTAAAGATACTACTTTGCCAGAGCTATATTGTACCTCTAAAGTGGAATGAGGAAATTGATTTGCAGTAAAATATATCTTATTACCCAATTACCATATCAGGCAAGCAAAGTCGTCATTCTACTTTTTTTCTCATTTCAGATTTTTAATCACTGAATTATTTTTAATAATGTAAGTTTGAGAATTTCAAAGTTTTATTTTCATGCAGCTAAGATATAAAGACTTTTTCCCTTGATTTCCATTGTAAGTATATTTTTTGTTACAAAATATCTTTATATCCAGTTGTAACTGTTCAATTAACTTTTTTGATTTTGCTTCAAGAATAATACAATTTGAAAAAAAAACCAAATACTTAATGTTTTATCATGCTAACATTCATTTATCCAAGCAACATTTCTGTCACTTTTATTTCCAAATATTACCGTGATTGGCTATTGACTGTTCCATGGTTACATGGATGTGGAGTAACGATGACAGAAAAATCCAGGTAGTCTCCCTATACTTATCACAGACCAACATGCTTTCAAAGGGATTTGCTATCCTTGAATCAATAATTACGGGTTTGCAGTTTCACATTTACTTGTGTGTAACAAAAAGCGACTTCATAAAAACACAGAAAAAAATAACTAAATAAAAATACCACACATCAAGAGTACATTGCATGCCAAACATACTTTCAAAAATGACTGCAAGAAAAGAAATCAAGTGTCTGCACCTGAGGAAAGACTGCCCACTTAAATAAGCTTAGGTGAGATGTAAGCTCCTTTCAAAGATGAGTTATTTGCCTTGAATGACTAAGCTCATATAATGTCAGGTAACACGAAGATTGTTGCTCTTTGGAATTCTCTATGTGATCCATGAAACAACAGATCCCTGTAAGAACAACAGCAGAATTATGAGGCTCTGCAGTTGATACAGATACATTTATTGCTGTTGAGAGAAGGCTTACAGAAATATTACTCCAATACCTTCGAGGTGCCGAGTTCTTTAAAAAAAAAAAAAAAAATCAACCCACAGACAACAAAACCAGATAGTGTCTCTTTTTCTTCTCAGCCTGGGAAGTCTCTCCCTCTCTCTGTAAGACCACCTTGCTCATACAGTTCCGATGCAGTGGAGCATGGCGTCATGAGATGCTTATTCCTGAATTTAAATGGAGTGTAACGATAGCGATCCTCCGCGAAAATAAGAACAAGGTCCTGATCGGGCTTGGGCCACCTTCAGTGTCATCAGAAGGTGAATTAAGAGGATTTGGCAATTCCGTGGTCAGCTTCGGTACGTATCTTCCCAGTTGCAGCTGTTGTGACCAGCTGGGTACCGCGCAGTGCTCCACACAAGCACATACGCGTAGACATACATATAGACACAGACGCACGTATAACTTCCTTGCATGCTGAAGCAAACTCCTCCCACGCTCTATTCCTGGCACACATCTAAATGGCTGTTTTATACATATTAACCCTGTGAAACGCTGTAGGACTTTGCTATTCACCTCCCAGATAATAAACTATCCGTTTGCAAGCCTGTCACACAGTTCACAGATCAAAGAATCAAGGTGTCACCAGCCTTCTTTAGTATAGATATCACTGGTTCTTTACTGCCTAGTTATGCTTGCATAGCCCTTAGACATTTTTTGTCTTGAGGTTACTTACCCCATTCAAGTACTCTATTTTCCCTTTCACTGCGTCAGTGCCACAGGCTTGCTGGCTGAAAAAATATCACACAAAAAATGCAACAGTGCCCCCCTCCCCCCCATTATTTAACTCACTTTCTTCCCATCCTGCCTGTCTGCTTCTGAACATAGTCAGTTTTCCTGTTGAAAAAAAAAAAAGAAAAAAAAAAGAAAAGCAAGCATAATTATAAATGTCAGATTAAAATACAATAAGGGAATCTTTATTAAAAGAGTTTTAGAGAGGCTTATTTTATTTTCTGTATGTTCAATAGTTTTTATGATACAATCTGGATGACATGTCTCAGAAAAGAAAAAAAGAAATGAGAGGGAGGAGATGGGGAAATAGGGAGCCTGGTTGGGGGTAATGTTTGTACCTCTTTAGTAGAACAAGAAAGTCCCTCAGTTTTCTCTCTGTGCTCTTTGGACTTGGTCTCCATCCCTTACTTAAAAAGGAAGCATGATGAACAAGTTCTTGTGCAACTCTTTCTGCCAAGATAGTGCCTGTGCCAGTAATTTATGATTAATGGGCTACAGCTGTGATCTCCAGCTCTTAGGCTGTTTTGGTATTTCAGTAATTACAACAGTTTCATTAACATTTAAAGGGAATAGTCAGCTCAGTATCAGTAAGAGACTATTTTGTACAGCGTGGATCCATTTTACATTTGCATTTGACATTTGATAATCTCGACACATAAGCTCTGAGCCATAGAAATGAGATGTCACACACAAGAAAAATTAACCCAGATGTAACTTTTTAGTAAATCTGTGAAACTGTAGAATAGATGTCCAAGACTGGTAGTGGTATGAAGAGCACCTCTTTCCCACTCTTATATTCATTTGAAATGTGAAACATATTTTTATGCTTTTATTTTGTACTTGTGACATCTGTGGATATTTAAAAGAAATAGAAGTGGGGAGCTGGTTGAGTAGTAAAATAATCAACAGGTCAGATATGTGAATATATTGTCTATATGTATCTAATAAAATCAGACATGTTTCTGAGATGTCAACTTTTCATTTTATAACAGTCCATTTTAAGTTATCATTCTTAGCAGCTGCATCTCTACCTTATGCAGCTGAAGTAATTAACTAGACTCAACAAAGAAGCATCATTGGCATTAGCATAGTAGTAATAGAGGGTAAGCAGTAAACAGTAAATAAAATTCAGTGTAGACAGGTTTAAGTTGATGAACATGGGAATAAACAGTCAAATTCTGCATACCCTATTAACTTATGAACTAGACTCTTCTGTAAAAATGCTAGCTCAATATTCAGTGGCAGTGAAAAAAAAAAAAAAAAACCAAATTAAATGTTGAGAACTACTGGAAAAGGAGTATGGAACAAAGCATAAAATATCATTGTCTGTGTAAAACCACAGTTCTCCTGTATCCTGAACACTGTACATTCCTGACCCCTGAGCGCTGAGGAATATGGCAGAAATGGAGAGGGATCAATGGAAGGTGACCAAAGAAATCAAACACACAGAGTGGTTTCCTTATGAGGAAGGATCAAATAGTTGAGGACTCCTCATCTTAGCGAACTAGTAGTTACTGAGGAATGATGTAATGGAGGTGTTTGCAGCGATGAGTGACCATGCAAACAAAGTAGGATTACCAGGTCTAAACCAAACAAGATGTGTTACCTATTTCATCACACACCATACAGTTCAACTTTGAAATTTCTTGCCATAGGGTCTGTGGATGCCAAAACCTTTTATGTCTTCAAAAACAAGGTCCTCAGAAAATAAAATTAGATTCTCATGAGGTGAGGAACACCTCCCCTCTAGCTGAGGAGATTCCGGAATAGTGAATTTGCTGGAGGCTGGCAGAATATTCTGGAGAATGTTCACTATAATCCTTGTAATGTTGATATATTCTGTCCTAAGCATCTACTGTTGACTACTGTCAGAAATAATACAGATACTGTGAAGATGGTTTGTTGGTCCGAGCAGTCTTGTGTTCTTCTGAAATAGTCTTGTCAGTCCCCTGAAGGAACCAGAAAGTACATTGTGTCTTTACTGGTAATGCAAATGGAGTTTCCTGTTCCTTCTTAAGCTCCTTTTGTACCAAGAAAAATACCACACACCAACACTTCAGAACATGTGAAAGACAAAGTAGTTAATTTGTGTTATCTTCTAAAAAATCATCTTAGAAATTCAAACTGAGCTCTGAAAGTCTCCTCACTGAAGCCTGGTGAAAACAAGGCACTGACGCCAACCTGGTAACAGTTAGGCAAGAATAGTTTGAAACCATGCCATCTCCCACCAGATGTTTCAATGTTATTGAACAATTCAATGCAAGAAGCCATCTGATAGCTCAGCTCTAATAAGAGCTTGAATCATATACATGTCATTCTGAAAACTGGGACGAAAGTTAAAAAGTAAAACATTGCCCTGTGCTGCATCCCCTGTGCTACATCTGTCACAAAAAAATGTGTGTTTTATGCAGGAGTTGTAGCTAGTAGAGGTCTGGCAAGATTCTTACAGTCAATGGCGCTTTGAAAATTCAGACTAACTGATGATCTGACCTGAGTTTTTGGTTAAGGTAATTTTGATTTCTAAACTAATTAATCACTATTTGTAACTGTTCTCTGATACTAACTGAACATTTTTTATTTTCACTGTCAGTGAAAGGAAGGAACAGAGTCTTCTCTGTGTTATAGACAACAAAAATTTATTTAAACCCAATTAAAGAAGCATTTAAGTTCTTTTTCACAACAAGTTGTGGAATACATTTTTAGTGCAAGCATCAGTCCAATATTATAATGTTATTTTAAAAATCAGTTTATATAAAAACCAAATGTAAAACAAAACTGGGAACCCTGATTTGTTTTTCTAGGAAATAGAGATGCTTACAAGCTGTAAGCACGAGGATAGATTTGGGATTGGAAAAAAATTAATATAAAATTACTGATCATCTATTGGTGCTGCCTTTTAGTACATGTATCCCCCTCCGACACACCAGGCTACTCAGCTGAAGATGGGGTACAATAATTTTGTACAGAAATAAAGGAATTATGAACATAAGAAATCACTCTACCAGAGCAAGTTAAATTATTTTTTCATTCCTTTATAGCACTAAAAGTCCTTTCTCAACATTATAATGTCTGAGCTGTAATTAATTTCTGGATTCTAAAATTTCTGATAGGTTCTGTTGCTCATTGCCTTTGTGCAGTTTATTTGCCATTCACATAGAGTCTTTTTTAGAGAGCTGTGAAAGAGTCCTGTGTTTGTCTTCAGACACAAGGGCAATTGAGCTCCAATCTCACCCAAATAATTTGATCTGAGATCTAAAACACTTTGTTGAATATATGTTGCATGGATGTTAAAGTGCAACATCAGCCTAGAAACAAAGTATTCACAATTTCCATGCATTTTAAGCAGGCTGAAAGATCTAGTCTTAATTCTCATTGATCGAAAAATGAGGTTGCACAAACTACATATCTCACTATGGTGTCATAGAATGGCTTTAATATATTTTCCAGGTGAGCAGAATTTCTGGCTACTATACGAAAAAATGAATTAATAAATGTGTAACATTCTACACATGCACTTAACATGGAGTGGTTGTGGATAACATTAGAGACCAGTTTTCTGACTGGAGCATAAAATGGTAACAGATACCCTCTCGTCAGAATTTATTTACAAAATAGACATGGGGTTCTACAACTACAGTAGCAAAGAGGAGACATGCAATTGTCTGCAGCAGAAACCTCTCTTTTTCTGTTCTCCTTCTAAATGCTATGAATTCTCAACACAAATTGGAAGTTTGTTACAGGCCTGTCATAGCATGCAACTAAGGCAAATAGCTGAGATGTGTTCAGCTGGGACCCTGGCTGCTGTGAGCTCTCCTGTCACTGGAGAAAGAAAGTTACCATCTCCCTTGATGAGGTTTAGTGTGAGGCTTCTCCCACGATACACGTCAGTCTAAAGTGAAATGGTTTGTTCTCAAACAAGAGATGTTGTAAACTAGGTCACTAACTGTTGGACTGGAAGTGAGGAAAAGCATGGGAGGTTGCAAATAGCAGGACACCACCAGACTACAGCGAGCACTGGAGCCTGCCAACATGAATGTCTCTCACCTTCTGCTTTGCTGGCAGGAAACCAAACACAGACACCACCAGGAGCATGGTGCAGGAGAGAAGAGCTCACATAGCCAACTATCAGTTTTGGCTGGGAAATGGCAGTCACAGTCGTGTGTGTGTGTGTTTGTCCATGTGCATGTGTGTGAGAATTTCCAATGCTGACCACCTCCCACTGGGGCTGGCACCTGTTTTTTTGGATGTGCCCCTCAGTTTCCCTGTGGGAAACTCAGATGTTAGCCTAAGTCTGTTAAGGCACAACAGAGATCTCGCACAGGCAATTGAGACTCTAAACTGGTCACATAAACCCAGTAATCCACCCAAAGTGTACCAAGACCCACAGTCTGGCTCATCCCAGAAATCTGACCACATCTGGAATCCTTGGAGGCTTTTGAGCTCTCAGGCAAGGAGAGTGGTAACTTCATCTGGGAACATCAGTTGTGGGAACAGACCTGTAACTATGGCTGGCTCAACCAGGAGCTGCACATTCAGTCTAGACCTACCTTTAGTCTCTCTTCTTAATCAGAAAGTCATTTAAGAGTTGCAGTTGCAGTGCAGTTGCAGTGTGTAAATTGGTAGCAAATCATAATACGTTAGGCAAATACAGAGGGCAATCCACAGCAGATCACTGGGTATCTCACCTCATTTCATAAATTTCAGACGAGACCCATCACTATTTCTATGCTGCTGAACAAAATCATTACAAGAATTCCATCAGAAATTAGTAAAGCACAAGTCTTTTGAAGAGATAATGTGCGATCATTTTTAGAAAAACAACAACAAATGAGACTTTCATTCTGGAGTGTTGTTGCAAACATTCCTTTTTTTTTCTCTTCTGGAGTTGAAATATTTAATAATTTCTTGTCAGTTGCAAAATAGTTTCACTTGAGGCTTTTTAAAGACCATTCTGAAAACTAGTTTAAGGCTTTCTGAAATTGCTTTAATTTTACAGTTTAAAAGTGCAAGTCATTGACTTCATCTTTTGTAATATTGAAGAAAAAATATAAACCTAAACCTCAAAATTATCTATTTTAGATAAACAAATAAATTGCTTACTATTAACATTTTTCTTCTGGCTTCCCAAAATGTTTTTTCTAATCCAAAATGAATTTCCTTTCTATTTGATATTACAAACAATGAAAACATAGTTATTCATGATTGGTTTTTTTCTTTCAGAAATGAACATTCTGTTCTTGCTCTGCCACAGACTTCAGATATATAATTCTGAAAGGCATGCAGAATGCCTTCCATGCTAATGGATGTAATAAAGATAGCCTTTGGTCATCAAAAAAGATAGAACTGTAGGAAAAGAAAAGGCGGATGTTTTCAGATTTTTTCCCCCTCATCGACGTTTTATAAAACATTACACTGAAACACATTTTTTTAGAAAATCAGAGTATTTTAATCTATAGTCTTTCTCTCCACCTTGAGAAAAGTTTTTCTATGAATTAAAAAGAACAGTCCTTAATTTAATACATGATTTGCAAAATAGGAATGCTGAAATAGTCGGCCAAATGTCCAACTCTTAAACTTCTTCACAGTAAGAGCAGGTTCAGAGGGAAAGGGCTGCTACAGAAGCTGGAAGTTTGTGCACTACATCCATCTTTGCCCTTTTATGCCTTACCTTCTGCCTTATCCATAGACCCATTTGGAGCTCATTGAGGCTCTTCTGCTATCCAGAGACAGAGATCAACGTTACAGAAGTCTCTCACTAATTTTAAGTCTAGTAGTCTTAAGTAATGGCCTCTTCCAAACATGCTTGGAGGCTAATGTATTCTCTATTTCCTTTACTAAAGTGTTAATAAACCTATGTTTTTTATAACAGATGGTGTTTTATTGAGGTAACCATATTTCATTAATAGATTAAGATATTTGTATTGTTTACATTTAATTTTAAGTTAGTACAGTATCAGAAATTGTTTTGAATGCAACAAATATGTGAACACAATGCATTGTTTGTAAAGTAGTAATATGACTAATAAAGAATAGTGACAGAGAGCTTAAAATAAAAGAGAACTGTCAAAGAAGCTGACAATGTCCAATTCTTTTTCCTCATGTATGCGAAGTTAGAATGCATTCTTTAATACATTTTAATATAAAATTATCTTTGTCTTATATATTCAGTGAAACATGTTTAAAAATAAACAGAAAAGAAATAAAATAATAGAAACAGCAAGATTTGCCACTGGAAATCTCTGGGAACAGAAACAGAGCTCCAAGATAGAAAACCCATGAGCTGCGTCATTAATTCTACCATTGATATTGGACCATCATTAATAAGGAGTCATCTTTTAAAGAAACATTGAAATTTGTTTCAGAACAAGTACTTGAGTTCTTCTGTTCAAAGAGCTGCTGGTTTGAGCTTAAATGAAGTCTGTATTAAATCCTGGTTGTAGTATATTTTCTCCACCGAACTTACGCTGCATCTACTCACCTTTGAACAATGCCTGATATTGTAATTCTCAGGACTGTAAATAGCAAATCGGCGCAAAGCATTTTCCTCTTTCTGTTTTTGGTTTAACCAATTTAAGCTTCAATGAGAATCACAGGGAACATTTCTCAGAATAGGTTTCTTGGGCAGATCAAAGTTGCCATTATCAAAGAAAATAAGACTTGTTATACTGGATTTGACCACACATCTATTGGTTCTTGCCTTGGGCAGCAGATTCATAGTTCAGAGAAAAATGAAACCCTTAAAGTACATTCTGCCAGTTGAGAAAAAGTGAAAGAACAGAAAACCATTTGGAAAAACAGTACAAAAATTTTACTTTCCCAGACTTACACTTGAAGGCTAATGAATGTTATATCAACTCAGTTTACAAAGCCACACATGTTTCATCATTAAAATCAATAACAAATACTTCAAAAGATCTTATCTGTTACATTATTATCTATAGTATATATAATGTCTGTGACTTGGTAAAATATCAATTCTGCAGGTTAAATATATGCATTTGAATGTAAGATTTGATCCCTGTTTAAAGTGTACAGCTCTTTAATTGTGTATCAACTTGTTTTCATCTTCAGCACAAGTTCTGCCCTACTAGAGAACTGAACCCTACTTTCCTATAAAGTGTGTACATTACATTAACTGCAGACAAAATTGTGTACACCCTGATGAACGCAGCAGAGCGCTGAGAAAGTCATACAGGATAACTCATCACCTTTCTATCCAAATGATTGTACTGAAGATGAAGGCTCTTCCACACAAAACCAGGTAAGAGTACCTGGGTAAGAGAAAAAAAAAAAATCTAATTTTTCAAATGTAAAATAGCACTAAATAAACAAAATAAACCAAATAAAAATTAGAAACTGCAGGTAAAACTCTAGTGTATGGAAGTCAGATGTTTCACCTTTTGTCCTTCTTGTACTGAAATTAGTCTACTATAAATAAATAAATAAGCAGGCTCATTTTTTTTTCCTCACTACAAAGCTGTTTATATCCAAGATCAAATTTTCTATCTGCTGAAATGGATAAAGAGAAGGTTCATTATCACATCAGCTCTAACAAAATAAACTTTTCTACAAACTAATGCTACTACAGTCTAAAAGTCTTCTCGTTGATGTAACAGTCTGCCAGGATTTGATTAGCAACAGCAAGGGCTGGGTTCAATTTCAAGGGGTCACATCAAATTGAGCCCCCATCTAAAAACCTGCGAAAATTAAATTAAACTGTCTGGGTGCTCAGTGAGCTGTACTTCTCCACTCTCAAATGATGAATCAACTGGCTTAATGAAAGAGTAAGAAGTTGAAGGGAGTGAAAAAAGAGGAAAACAGACATATAAACAGCACAGCAGACAATAGTTGGCTACCTCTTTGCTAAAGAAGAGACAGCACTCTCTTTTGTTGATGAGAGAACTGTTGTGGTAGCTGATCTCCTTGCAACCTTCTCCCATAACACCCAAATATTTACTGTGTTTGCAAAATTGGGTGGCTGTATCACCTACTCTGGTAGGTAGCCAGAGCTTAGCTAGGATCCAGCTGTCATAGACTTGCAAGCTGTGCACTAGCCACTCCTGTGGCCTAGGGAGCCACTTGTCTTCTGCAGTGCTTTCTGCTCTTTACCAGGAGGACACATAACAGAGAATGTGATAAGCCATCTGAGACTAGTGATCTGGCAACTGGAAGACTTTTCAGAAAGATGAGGGAAGTGGATTTGAAAATTTGTAGGCAGAGGGGGAGATCAAACTCAGGTCTCCCATGTTCAGCATATTTGTTAAAGCTATTCAGTCATCAATTGTACAAAAGAAGCAGTAACACCCTACTTCTCCAGGTTTAAAAGAAGTGAGGAAGGAACTCCCCTGGGGAAGGTTTTGAACTGTGGCCAACAGAGTCAGCAAAGGAAGGTTCTCCTTCACCCTGAGTAATGCAACCAGGCACTCCTCTTCAGTCCTTTGCACTAGCCAGCTTTCAGGAGCTTGCAGCAAGCTCCTCACTGTGCTGGTTCTTATAATCCTCAGTGTAAGGCACCAAAATTTCTTCAGGCATCACCCGAGTAAGAAAAGCATCTAGTGCAGAGTCTGGATGCCACCTTGAGTGCCAGAAACACGGTGGCTTATATTGCAAAGACTAGCATGAAACCCCTTTGTAGAACTAACCTTAGGTTCATATCATTTAGGGATCCCTACTAATCCAAAATCCTTAAAAGAGCTTCTAATCTGCTCAGTCAGCAGTGTATTGGACTCTTTCATCTGAAGGTATTGAACTCCATAGGCAATTACTAGCCCAGGGAGATATTTGTCTCCCTTATCAACTAAGACATGAATGTTAATGAACAATGTATATCAAATAGCCATTTGAAATCAGTAGGTCATTGTGAAAAAAAAGAGTTCCCGGCCCACACCCCTAAAGAAAAGAAAACCAATGCACCCTGAGTGATTCTGGTAACTAATCAAATATATCCCATGTACTATAGTAAGACCAATAGCAAGGTCTTTATTTAATAAGGCCACACAATGAAAGGCAATATCAGCTTTATCCTAGGTGGCAGCTGTATTTATCAAAGCCAATGACTGCAGAGTCAGAAACTACTTTTATCCTGCAAAAGCAATTATTCATTTATTCATTTGGGTCCTGACTATATTTCATCACTAACACATTTGGCTGCATGCAATGTGACAGTTAGATCTAAAGCATTCTGAAGTGATGGTAAAGAATTCCCAACTATTAATGCTTCTTTAAAACACTGCCTAACCTTACTATACCTTCAAAATTTTAATGATAAATATGATGACATTATTAGAAATATAACAAAAAAACCTCCAACCTGTGGCACATTCAGAAAAATAAGGGTCTCACTGTTAGAGCTGTTTGATATTGGTTCTCTCTCTGACCTCTACGTATGTGAAGGTTTTTTTCATGGGAGTAAGGCTTGCTCCTGGTAAGGGAAATTTTAATCTATACTAAATAGGCCAAATAAATATTTTTACTATCTTAATTCTATATGCCTTTGTCTATCAGATTAAAATAGGAGTTTCATATTTTTGATTTTTTTTTTCCTAACTAGCCCCTCAGAGAGTGAGACTCCTAGATACAGATGTCTGGACGATAGGTTTTTCTTCTAAGCTAAACTTCCTTGGCTTCTTTTACGGTCACTGAAGAGACACAATAAAGAAGATCATTTCTATTGGGTGTGGTTCTTTTCATCCTAAAGAAAATGCCTACAATATGGTAGATTAATGACTTCTGAAAATGTGATGTTATCCAAGAGGAATATGTGCAAAATTCTTTCTTTGTGTGTGACTAAACAGAAGAGAGGGTGTGGAACCACTGTATAGACACATATACATAGAAAATGTATAGAAATTATTAAAACAGATTGCTAAAAAATATTGTTTCAATACCTAGCCTCAACTCAAATTTTCAACTAAACTGTAAGAAGAAACCTGTTTTCTCTTTGAAGCCTAGGATAAGAAGGGACTTTCCTAACATCTCTGTGATATTAAAGAATTATCAGGTCAGACCAGCACTTGTAGGAGGTGCAATAGAACATGAACAGTCACTTACGGGGATTCACAGACTGGTCCTTCAAGTGCTGTGCACGTTCCAGTGAAGAGGAAATCTTCAAAACAGATCAATGGAAAATCAAAAGTCGAAGAAATCTCTACTGAGCATATGAGAATGCTAGGATATCACTTTGTAAATAGGAGATGGATGGCAAAAAGCATATCTATGACCCTAAAAATACACCTGTCTAAATTTCAAGTCTGAGTGTGTTATCATCAGAAAAATTTGCTGGAACATTTTTACATGGCTGAATAAATTGTACTTCCCTAGGCTGGAATTAGGACTACCATGGTTAGGTTGGGCAAAATGAAAAAACAAATTTTGAAGCTTGAAAGTATGTCCAAATTTCATCTTAAACAGTTGACTTTTAGCAAACCTATAAGCTAAGATTATATAAGAATGAGAAAGTTTTTATATTCTTGATAGAAGTGTTGCCGGTGCCGTTATAAAGTGCAATTTTAAAGGTTATAGTAATTATGATTTTTTAAAAAAAAAATTTCTGGAGCAGTAAGATATTGCTCTGTAGACTGTATATAAGTACTTTTTAAAGTATAGAACCCAACTTTGCCACTATTCCTGTCCCATGGAATCGGGATCAACTCTGATGTAGTGAGGAGTGGCTCAGATGTATGCTCCAATTTTTGTTTGCAGTGCTATAGCTAGAATTTGATTTACAGGGAATAAATAAACTGTTCACATCAAAGAGAGAGAAGAAAAAAAAAAAGGAAAGGAGAATGCTACACACTTACAAATAGTTCTGAAAACAAGTGATGATGTGGGTAGCAAGTGAAAAAATAAAAAATTTTTGAATTTTATCAATGAATATCACTCTGAGAGTTCATGGGCAAAGGATGAGCTTCTGGAAGAACAGAAAAGGAGAAATACAGTCTTTAAAAATGGAGAAAAAGAAAGGGCAAGTTATTAAAGACCTAGGTAGCTTAACTTTAATTCTTCAGAAAACGGGAAAAATGAATAATTTTTTTAAACAAGAGCCTAGATGAAACACAGCAAGCAATATTCAATACCAGTTTTTCAAGAATAAATCGTGTAAAAACCTCTCAGTTTTCCTTGCAGGAGAGGGTAACAGGCCTTGTAGATAGAGGAGAAGCAGTAAATATATATGTTTTGACTTCAGTAAGGCTTTTGACACTGCTTTACAAGACATCTCACCAGTTGACTGTGAAAACATGGATTAGCTAACAGAAACAGAAAACTGAGCAGAAACCTGTACTGAGAGCGTGATTATCAATGACTCACTCTTAAAACAGAAGGATGTAGCAAATGCATCTGTTTAGGTCCAGTAGGTCCTGAATAATACAGTATTTCCTCTAACAGCCTGGAAAATGGAATCAAGAGCTTGCTAATGACATCTACAGAGAGCATCAGGCTCCGTCTGGCTGTAAGCAGATTGGGGAACAGATTTCAAACTCAAAGCGACTGTAACACACAGGTTTCACTCCACTGAAGGCAGGTGCAAGTTCTTCCACCTAGGCAAGAGTAATGAACTAAATGATCCTGGATGGGGAAGAACTGGAAATGAAGGCAGACAGCTAGGCATGAACCAGAGGTGAAAAAGGTGAACATGAATTCTGACATTCAACAAAAATGTAATCCATGAAATGTGTTGAGTAGCTTGTTCTGAATCTGTTGGAATTGTTGAAATCTCACCAGTTCACAGAAGACATTGGCTCATTAGAAACAGATCCAGAGACTGAGAATGACCAGCACTCTCAAAAGGGTGACTTACAAGGAAAGATGGAGAGATCTGTAACTGATTAATTGTTTAATTTTTTGATTTTAGGGAAAATTTCCCATGTTCTTGTGTACATTCAGTCTCTTAGATGAATAATTTTGGTAGATATGGTGATGGCACTTCTAACAGCACAAACTACTGCAGTTATTGTATTATGAGAAAACTTTCCTACTTTTCTTCTTAGTACAGATTTTTTAGCTGTGCCAAAAGATATGAATACTCTGTCACAAAAGATTAAAACAAAAATGGCAAGCAAATACAGCTAAGGTGCATTTGCATATCTCATAATTGTTAAGTATGTATTTTTTGACAGCCTGAGATTCACAATGCTGGGAAAGGCATTTATTTCACTTTTTAGAATACATGGGCCAAGTTCTTTGGTTAGCATAAACTCTTGTAGCTCCATTGCCCTAACCTAGTAGAAAAAAGCAAGACAAATAACATTTTTTTATTCCTTAATAGTCCTTGCTTGTCAGTTGAATGAATACTCTATAAGTACCGCAGCATGAGGAAAACCTTTATATAATTAAGACCCTTGTACATTTTTTTTTTATTTTATAGAGAACAATATAAAATTAAGGATACTTGGGTAAACGCACAGAAGGAACCACTGACCTGCATTTGGGATCTGGTAGCTCAGAAGAATGTGATGCGACATCCTCCTGAGGAAGTAATTTCCAAATGACTACTACTAAACTGGGATAAAGAACCTCTGTCCCTCTAGGACTTACAGAAAGGAAGAGGAACACTAGGGACAGGTCTTTTTTACCTTGTGCAGAACCCCTGAGGGTCTTGGCTCTTTCATTCGTACTTTGGCAGATTTTGTCATGCCAATAAAACGCTATTGCTTGTGTTGAACAGAGCCATAAACTTTGCCTTCCACAAAGGATTAAATAAGCGTAGAGCATTTAAGAAGACACCCAGTGTGCTACTGGAGCCCAGCTGTGCTAGAGCTTTCCTAAATATTATGGAACAGCTGGAATTTGGGAGCAGTCCTGAGGCAGAAGCAGTAGGTCTTCTGTTCCTAAGATCTGGTTGCAATTCCTTTGCAATAGATGTTTTCCTCTGATGATGCTTCAGCTGTAGGAAGAGAACATGGCTGAACAGCTAGTGTGTACATTCCCAGGGCTACATTCATTTCCAAGCCCTGGGCCTGTGCACCCACATATGTCCTTAGAATGAGAAAAGATGTGCACGGGTCCCCCATGCTCCCATTCTATTTTCTGTACCCTAGACTTCACAGGAAGAGTTGCAGACTGGACAGGGGTGGCATTCAAAATTGATTCCTGATCTGGGTCTAAGGATGTGTTGTGATAGAACCCTGCAGAACTAGCCCAACTTAAATTTGCTTCCCCAAGAAGACTTAAAAAAAATTCCCATTAATTTCCTTGGTGGAAAACTATGGTTACAAGTATATACAATTTATTAGAGTTGTTTATAAGTCTCCCTAATTTCCATAAGATTATAAAATTCTTAAGAGATAGAGAATAAATGCAATTGTCACAGGCCATCAAAATGCTCAGAATTCAATACAGTAAATCTTAATGGGTGTGAAAAACATGGAACTTTGTAACAGAGTGGAATATATGGCAAAGTCAGAAGTCCCATTTTTCTAATGCATAAGCTGTCTGACACTTTATGCTGTGTAGATGTTTTTTCAAAATAGTGATTGTATCTTCCTCTGCGCTGACTAAATCTACCCTCCTAATGTGATGGTTGTTCTGATCCTGTGAGGAGGACTAGATTGATAAAATCACTCTTCCAGTGTTTCCGTATTATTAATGCAATCCAGCTGACTGATTTTAGGGATGAAACAAGAGAAAAGACAGGGTTCCAAACAAATAGAACTGAATGTTTCTGTGAAGATCCTTTGTTTTCTGTTAAATTCTTCACTGATTCTTGCAATTAACACCAAACCAGGAAAGGCAAGAAGTACTGTGATTTCTGTTTTTCTGTTGTATTTCATTTACACAGCCTGTCACGCACGTAACTGTGACTTCTCTGGAAATGATTCCTTGGTAAGACAGCCATGATTCACACCACCACCACATTGTAGGAGATCGATCTTTACTAATGAAAATGTGTAGATAATACACTGATTATTCTTGACCTGCTTCACTGAGGACTTTGCAGTCACATTTTTCCATTAAGTGAATGGATTCATGGCTCATTTGGATTAGACATGAAACTTCGTCCTTATTAAACTGATTGGCTTCTGTCTGACTCTTCTTTCTTCATGTATTCAGAAAACTCACATATATTTTTACGTTTTAGTTTCCTTTTCCCACTCCCCATCTCCCTCTGTTCATCAGACAGATTCCCGTTTTTTCTCTTCGTCTGTCTTTCTCACCACTGTCCATTCATATCTAAATTTAACATTACCCTTGGACCTTTGTATTCTTGCCACACTTCCCATAAAACTAATGTTTTCTGCATCTCCTTCTCGCTACTTGCATCTTTCCATGTTAATCATCCCAGTTCTTCACCTCTCAGTCTTCCACTTTTTGCTCCATTGCTCCATTGCTCCATTCATACCTACATTTCTTATCTCTGTCTGGAATCCTTTTGTTTATTTTAGCAGCACAAACATTCTACACAACCTGCCATTTCATGTTTTCCTTGGTGACCATGCTCTCAGTTCAGTTTCTGACTTTCCGTATTATTCATGAACATACCTTGCCCATGGCTCAAAAGTGGGAAAACATACTCGTTCTTATACATGTATACCATATCCAGCTTTTATGCTCATAGTTCCTCCCTCCTTTATGCATTATTCTCTGCCAGTCTGTACCCTTTTTTCTCCACATTTTTCTGTTTTCCTGGTTGCACAAATCTTTCCAGATGCTTCCTTCAGTTTTGTGCCACCTAACTCCTTTTTTTTTTTGGCCAAAATATTATCTCCTTGCTGTCCAAGACTTAATATTGTCAGACATTTCAGGTGTTCACCAGCTTTTTTTATCTTCAGCAGTGCATCTCCAAACAGTCTAGATGTTTCAGCTTATTTTTGTTATCCATGTTTACTCCTGTGTCTTGGTTTGCAACACAGTTAACACCTCAACTGTCCATACTTCTGCTTACTTGTCGTCTAGCCCCATTTTCCACCTTATTGCTTCCAGACCAATGCTAGGAGTTCTCTGTTGTATTAATACAGCTCATCTTCCTCTCTTACCTTTATAGACTGGTTTTAAGTTCTTCCATCATCCTTTCCTGTGTGCTGTTCTTTGCACTCCTTTCGCAATCACAGATTGCATTTCCTTAACTTCCACATTACATTTAGTTTTTTTTCATATATCTTTATCCAATTAACAACCTGCTAATTAGATGATTTTGGCATCAGCTTAAGCTTCTGAAATGCTGTTAAATATGAAACACTCCTATCGTATTTCCTTACTTGAGTTTCAATTCTCAAAAATCTTTAGCTTTCTAGGTGCTCTCTAATATATTCACATTACATCTTTAAGAATAAATTATGCAAAACTGCAGTGAATACTGCTGATAACAAAGACCAGTCATCCTTAATGACTATCCACAAGCACATATTTATTGATTACTCATGCTATAACCACTTCACTCGGGCTGCGACATAAGAATAGCATTGTACAACATCTGAGTTGACATCTCTATGGCACCTGCACAGTAACATAATCTTCATCATACTAGGGAGTATGTATATGTTCTGCATAGATGGCTAAGTCTGCTTGTTATACATGCTTATTATATATATGCTTATAAACCTATAATCATTGAAAAGAAAGATGCACCTAGAGAGGATTCAGAACACTTTAGTTAGTCTTGACTCTGAATCACCTATTAAATTAGATTCCTAAAATTAGCTTGGGTAAATATTATGAACAGGATTTCCAGAAGACAATTGTACTTGTGAACATTTAGGGAAGAATATTTAAAGGCCTGCAGGGGGAATCATAATTAGAAACTTACTACATCTGACGGACTATGACAATATTTGCTGAAAAAAGAGATGTTACTAAAGATGACAGTTTTTTCTTAGTACATCCTAGTCCTAGTGATGGATGTCAAAAAATTAAAACAAAAGCAGTCTTCGTACTTGCCTTCTCTAATACCTTTTGAGTGAAAATATCAAATTAAGTATTTAATGCTATTAAAGTTCATGAGTTTAAGAAATCTTAATTAATGGCAGCAGAAAACTTTCCAACAGAAAAATGTCAACACTTTCATTCATCTCTCTTGAATTGATCTCACTCTCATACAGGAAATGTCAGAATATCGAAATATAAATGTATAAATATTGACAATTTTCAGAATGTTTTTTTTCATCCTGCACCTAATAAGGGCGAATGACAGTGAGTTCATGAGTCCTAAGCAAGCCTAGAAGGCCTTTCTCATCTTGGTTGTGCAACTTGACGAAGCTCTGATGTTTACAAATTGTATCAGATGAACAATATTCTCTCATGAACTCAAATATATTAAAGAATGTCAAGTCTTCAAAATTTTATGATACACTAGTGATACTTGTAATATGAGTGCTGAATAAGGATACCGCTAATAAATGCATATCCAATGCTATTATTAGTAAGCAGTTTTGCAAAATAAAGTATGATACTAATGTCTAATTAGCACTTCAAAAAGTGATGACTGTATTTAAAGTTTAAACGGAACTAAGGTTGTTTTTCTCCAAAGGATCATGAACATTTGCCCTTTAATTATTTTGCTAAATAATTTCCATTCATGTGTCACCCCTTTACAAGCAACAGTGTCTGATGAGAAAAACTAGAAACAGCTGCTTGAAATTTACGTACACATAGTGAGAAAGCAAAAACTATTTATGATTCAAAGATAAACTGGCAATTCTCACCATAAAAATCATAGCTTCACAATTTTTTTTTTGGCATTTCATACACACCTTTCCTCCTGCAGACAACTGCTCAGGTCAGAACCCCTTAAAAAATGTTTCTGACCTTGGGGTTGCAGAGCAGAGCCTGAAGACCAGAAGGCCTGGATGTACCTTAAAGATTCAAAATTAGAAAGCCAGGGTAAAAGGTACTGAATTTATTTGGTCTTTATCATTCTGAGCTTAGCCTGTCTGACTGGTGTTAACAGAACATATCTATGTCCCCTAAAGCATAACCACTGACAGTGACGCTGTAACTGACTGCATGGCTTCAATCTTGAATCTGGACACATACAGTCAGACTTTGAACTGGACTAAATGCCTGCTTCAGAATTTGAGGGAAATGGTGTTCCCAGTTAAGCACTGCAGGTCGTTTAGAGGATGGGGACTGGAACGTGCTCTGGATGAACAGAAGAGT
>NW_009609884.1:49456-51713 GCF_000690535.1 Cariama cristata
CTTTCCCTGAAGTAGTGACCTTCTGGTTATGGTGCAGGAAGATATAGTGAGTGGGGTGGTTGATAAATATTATTTTTATTATTTAAATTTTGACAGTTTGTGCATTGTTTTTGAATATTGTCATATTTTACGTGATGTCCTTCAGACACACTTGGTACAGAGTTATTATGTAAAAGAAAAAATTGAAATTTAGTCTGAATGCAATGTGTTTTGGAAAGTTATGCTGACATTCATAGTATTCATGTTTAGAAATTACTCTAATTTGAATAGACTGCCTCGATATTTCATCAGTAAAAAGTAACACAGAAGAGACAGAACGATGCTGTTTTGCCAGGTTTCAGAAAAAAATGCAAGCTATTAATTTCCCAAGACTAACAATTAAACACATAGATATTAATTAGCTGTGCAACTTTTTCTGTGCATTTTTCCTAAACTGTAGATTTAATATTTCCTAAAGGAATCATACTGGGGATCTACAAAGGTTGTAGATCATTTATTTTGGAGAAGTCATTCTATAATTCAGTAAAATGCTGCTGAAGTTCTCTGCATTCAGTATCACACTGTTATAAATGGTCACGGTCTGTATCTCTGTAAAATTAAGGGAATGGTCTTCCTCATTCACTGTCTTTATTATTCTGTCTCTTACAGTCTCCATATATATGCTTATATAGGTATTACATGCATATATATATATGTATAAGTATATACATATGTGTGTCTATGTATATATGTATATATGGGTATATGTATGGGTATATATACACACATATACACATGTATCATACATATGGAAGATGCTTAATGAAAAAAAGTCCAGACAAGGATAGCAAATATAGAGCAAATATGTCAAATAATGAAAGAAAGCATACAGCAGATCAACTTATAGATGATGTGTTGTATATGAATCCTTTCATCTAATATTTGTAAGTTCACAGCAGGCATATCCTGTAGTCTATTGCAGAAAGTTTTATTGATTCACAGAGGAATAGCAAATTCTACCTGAGGCAGCAGTTCTTCCAAAGTGTTGTTGGTATCAGAAGGAAATAAAGAAAATCTCATTGTTAGATATGATTTGTGATACAATTCCTCTCGTGTACTGAGTATTAAGGTCTTTTAAAGGAAGAAATCTTTACTGTCCACACAAAATATATAAGGAACACTTCTTCCTGTAACAAAATCAGTCTTGAAAATTCGAAATTTCACAGTCCATTAACCTGCTATTAAAGACCAATGACAGGATTTCTTTCAGAAATGAGCTTTGCATTGTGCAAGAAGTTAGCTGTGATATTAGAAGAGATAAGAGAAAAAAAACCCACCCAAAACAACAACAACAAAAAAAAGGCCCACAACACAATTCTTCTCAAAGTCCATGCTATTAAAGAAATGAAATTGCAGCTATACAAAGCTGAAGATACTGATTATGTGTAATGGTGCAGAACCAGGTTACATCACCGTTGAGTTTCAGGCAGTTCACATTCCATTTTACCTGCATTTGCAGAAAGTTGAGCTTGTGTCAACTCCCACTTAGGATGCAGTTGATCATAATGTTACGGAAAGTCAAACTGACAGTTAAGAGGAAGCAAAAGGTTCTGGGTCATGTCTCTGCTGGGTTTTAGTTCGTTCTCATTAGGAACAATAATATAACAGAGTGCGTGTTAGATTCTGAAACTTAAGAGCATGCATATGTATGGAATACGGTTAAATTATTTGTCTGGATATAGGAAGAGAAAGTAAAAGAATTTTTGGATTAATTTCAATACAAAATGTGTGTCTGTTCAAATTGAGTTACTTTAACACTAGCTAACATACTGTCTGGGCTATGTGAACAAGGCATGGTAATACCATTAGGTGTGCTGTCTCTTTTAATTGTGTTCATTTCAGAGGGAGCAATAAACATTAGGATGCTTTAATTCAGTTCATTTTGATGGGAGCAATAAACATTAGAGGCCCTTTAGTACCCCTCTCTGAAGTGTCCCACTTGACTAATTTTGGTCTAATTTAAACAGGAAAGACAGGATACAAGATTAATTTAACTCTTTGCCTGGCAAACCATTCATTTTGAAGTTGTTGCCCCAAAAGAAAGCACTAATTGCAATGATAAAAAATTAATTGCCATTCTAGATATGACACTAGCACCAAAGGCTCCTGCCAGTGTAGCGTGAAAAACTCACTGAAAGAATACAGCACAGAAGGGATATTTCCTTAGGTATTTAAGTGACCAGTTTCATAGGCTGTAGATGTGGTCTACCTGGACTTC
>NW_009609885.1:0-7399 GCF_000690535.1 Cariama cristata
AAAAAAAAAAAAAACAAAACAACTTTTTGTCAAATACAGAAATTATTGAGAATGTTTAATATTGGTTACTTTCAGTTTTTCATTACACTAGTGTAGAAATCATCTTCTCTAAAGAAAACAAAATTTAAAAGGATAATTAGACTGAAAAATAGGAATAAACTAAATTTTAAAATGCCAGGAAGTGGTTGCTTCATTCAAGGTCTGATTGTCAGGATAAAAAAAAAAGTTTAAAAAAAAAAATTTGTGTGTTTCTTAGCTAAGCGCCTGAAAGTCCAGAAATTAAAGGGAAATTAAAGGAATAATATCTTCATATTGAATAAAAATGTGGGGTTTTATTAATTTCTGGGTTTTGTGATCTTTTGGTTTGATCTGAAGGGACTTGTGGTGTTTTTAATCTAAGAGATTTCTGTTCTGTTTATTATTGAGTGATTGTTACAAGAGTGCTACATCCTTTCTTAGCCTTTAAATACATTTGTCCTGTGTCCATAGAAAGAAAAGGAAATCTGAGCAAGTATCTTGATAAATTAGTAAAAATGTAGAAAAGTAGAGTGTAAAGATTTCTCAGAACTGTTTGGGAAGTTTACTCAGTAACACATAGTATTAATACAAGATTCAAAATTACTACTTTTATAGGTTGAAGAGGATAATTTAAAAAACTTTCTGATAGAGTATGAAAAGTAGCAGAAGTTTTGTCTGTTTGAAAGTATTCTGATGCTTGTTTGGTAGAACAACGATAGAACTGAAGCAGAGGCTGCAGCTAAACAATGCTACTAGGCATCTGACAGCATCAGCTTATCTGTTGTAGTTGTGTTGCACTCCCCTATTCCTTCTAGAGCTTGTGGTCTTTTATGTGGGCTTTTTTGTTAACAACAAAACCCATGAGTTATCACAATGGAAAGTAAAGTATTTCTAAGCGTGTATGGAAAGCCATTAAATATATTGTAGTCATAATCGTGATAGCTAAAATTGACTGTCACTGTATTAATGAAATAATGAAAAAGTATTTTATGTAATTGTAGAAAAAAGTTGTATATAATAATGTGGTATAATTTTTTCTGATGTAATTTTTTCATATGTATGTTTAGTAGGCTCTCTTCAGAACAGTAGCTATGATGATTCCTGATTATGCCATGATTGCAGAGATTGTTCTGTATTCTTGTGGTTTTGTTACTGCTCGATCTCTATCTGTAAAAATTGTAGCTACATATCATCTGTATTCAGAGCAGTTGTCTTCTCAACACCAATATGATTATGGAATGAGAGCTGTGAAGTCAGTACTCACTGCTGCTGGCAACCTGAAGGTAAATGATTTTTTGAATTTTCTTTGTCATCCAATAACTTAGTAATGTGTCTGTTTCATAACAGAAGACACACTATTCGCCATAACGGCAACCAGGGATTTAAAATTTCATCCTGTGATAGCTGTGAAAATGAAAACGGTATGTACTAGGGCATAAGGTGAGGAAAGTTAAGAAGAGATAAAGCTACCGGGCCATTCACTGCACCACTTGTCACTGAAAGAACTGCCTATTAAGTGTGCTGATTATCTTTCAAGAATTCTAGTTAAACAACTCAGTAAATTTGCATTTGGCATGTTGGCCACTGCTTTGCTCTGCTTTTCTTATCAGGTTGAGATGCCTTTGCCATAGTATGTGAACGCTTTTCAGTAACACACTGGCTAATATCTGCAACGTGTGACTTTGATCTCTATTTTATTCTTTAAGAAAATGGTGTAGGTTGTAGTATTTTGTTTTGAGTTGTGTTGTGAATGAATGCATACATTTTATTAAGAAACTAAACTGTTGTTTTATTAATTCAGTTATTTTTATTTAAGTAGACTAGTATAATTTATAATTACCTTCTGTTCCAATTTTTTTTCAACCTACAATCCTGCTATTACAAAAAAACTCTACAAAATTCAAAATCAGTAACTAAGCTATGTATTGTGGCAAAAGAGGCACTTCTTTTTTTTTGATTTTTGTTTTACAGCCTGGGAGAGAGATCTATATGTAAGCTTTTAGAATTTCCACTTTGCTGAAGGCAGAAATTTTGCGTCAAAGTAGGGAAAATTATCCTTCTTAGGAAGAAAAGGAATACATCTTAGAAAGCAAAAAAAATAATGGTTTAGGAAAAAATGTCATATCACATTTATAGTAACACCCATCCTTGGGCATAATCTAAATTGAAATTGGCCTGACTGTAGAAACCTACTGCAAACACCTTGATATGAATGTAAAAACATACATCTGGAACATATGTTGTTACCACTGGACCTGAACCTGCCAAAATAATTGCATAGATGCACAAGAGGAAATGTTCAGTAAAACATGCAAGTTTAACATCTGGGTTTTTTAAACTGTAAAAATTGACTAACACTATTTTTTTTAATATTTTTTAGCTCAAATATCCATTGGAAGATGAAGAAATTTTGCTCCTTAGATCCATTACCGATGTCAACCTGCCTAAATTATTGTCTCATGATTTACCACTTTTTGAGGTAGAAAACATACAGATTTTTAGTAATGTGAAGGGCTCACTAAAATTACTAGTTGATAAAAATATTATATAACAGGTTCATCAGAGAGATGAACCAAAGACCTTTTAATCTGGCCTATAATTATTTTAGAATTTAGTCTTAACCGTTCATTCCTAGCAAGTATAGTGAGTATTTGAGTTTTGATAGTTTAGACCAATGAAAGTTTCTGCCAAATCTACTGCTTGAAACGGTAATGTACTATTTTTATATAATGTGTATTCAAGATTTTAGAGTACCTTATAAGTATACTTATGAAATAGGTAGGTACTAATAGTCTCCTCTTTATGAGAGAAAATTCGAATTTTCATTTAAAATGTGCAAAACAGTAAATAGACTAAGTGGCCCACATTCATTCTTGTCCTGAGTTGGTCTCAGTATGGAACTGAGCTGGAGAAAATGTTCTGTAACTTGCTCCTCTCATTTGCAGGATTCACTAACACAGTCTGTGTCCTAATATGTGCCATTTGGATTGGACTTCTAATCTGTTACCGCAGGATAGGCATGTTTAATATACCTCTGATTGAACCAGACATGCCCAACACAAATCTGAGCTGTGAGCTTCATTAGGAAAAGTTTGGGATCTTCTTTGGTAGCTGTGAGCTTTCTGTGTCCTGTTAGAAAAAGAAGGATCTGGACTGGTGTATATAGATGTTTGGAAACTGGAAACATGGTCCTCATGTACCTTTTTAAACATTAGTGGAAAGATCTTATTTGGAAAAAACATTGTTTCTTCATATACAGCCATGGGAATTTGTCTGCACTTACACACTCACAACAGCAAAAACTCTCACAAGTTGTTTTGGATAGTAATAGGTATATTTTAGCAGTCAGATTAGTTGCAATTATATTTTCAGTGCATAATACTTATTTTTGTGTCATTTTATAATGGAATAAAATGAGGTCATTACAATAAGAAAACATCCATGAGAGTGTGAAAGTAATATGGAAGCTCTATCCTTTAGGAATTTTGAGAAAAAGCCTTAGAAATCTGAAGCACAGGAAAGGTAATTGCCTTGCCCAAAGTTATACGAAAATGTAATGAGTTAGAAACTGAACATATGTTTCTGGACACTGTTACTCTAATCTAATGAAAATTCTGCCTAAATTACACACATGTCCCTGAAAATAAGTCATGTGCATGAAGGGAGATTTCGTATTTTCAAAAGCTTTGAAATAGTGGAGATAAATTAGGAGAAGTTGTCTGGGAAAATTGAAGCATCTTCACAAGTTGTTTCTCTAAGTTTCAGTCTTTAAGAATAGCAGTGTTAAGAATTTAGTGTGCAGAAATTAACTCTAAGTATATTTATGAAGTAATACTGTATGTTTTTCACTTTCACAGAATAACAAATGTATGTTGATTTAGAGATGAAATAGCCTTGGACATACTAATATTTTGCTTGTTGGCATATCCCAAAAATAGGAAACATTTTATAAGTTGAAACTAGGAAGTATCACATTATCAACTTGTAAACAGCAAAAGAAGGCTAAGGAATGTAAGGCTAATAAATAGAATTAAAGTAGATGATTAAATCAGTACAGAACAGATGCATGTTACAAGGAAAAACACCAACAAATGAGCATGATGCCACAATGTCACTGTCATTAGTTATCCATTGGGGGACAGATTTAAAGGTCAACAGTAACTTAGGCCTAGAGTATGTGGGATTGTGTGTTAGCTCTGGGATAAATTATCTTTTTCTGAAATTCTTAGCAGATACGAAAAGAGTTATAAAAAGATTTAAGTTTAGCAGGGTTTTTTAAGAATTATTTCTATTTTTATTATGACAAATATTCATCTCTTCCCTCACTTTATATATCATGCTTGACAAAAATGGAAAGCACCCATGCCTTCCCTTACTCATTTTCATTTTGCTTGGTTTTGCGTTTGCTGTTGAGGTCTCTAGTGTAGTCAGGTACGTCTAGCTTGAGATACGCAGTAACTCTCACATGTTTGTGTAGGAGCATGCAAATAATACATACTTTCTCTGACTTGTTTTGCTCAGAACTCTGCTTCACTTTGTTTTAAATTTATAGTCTGTCGAGATTTTTGAATCTTGATTTTTTTATTTTTTTTTTAACACTTAAGAAAAGATTTTCTTTTAATACTATGCTGCAGTATATTGCATTGGGCCTATTGTAAATTCTTTGGGCCCTATTAATGGGTTTGTTCATAATATTGATCCTGCCTTGTTGTGGAGAAGACACTTTTGCCCAGCAGTACAACTTATGCAGTGATACTAAATGGTTTCTTTCAATATGGTATTCCTCCATTTTCCCATATTTATGTCATCCATTTTGTAAGAAGGGAATGATTAATAGATTTATTTTGTTTCCTCCCTCTCATTATCTTAGTTGTAAAATCTAGTAGGCATAGAAAGACCATACTCTAGCACAAGTGTATAAACCTTTAATTTTTAACAGAGAGTGTGGAGAAAAAGTGCAGGAGATGAATAACCAATGGAAATTTTACATCAAATCTCTTTCAGACAAGAAAAGCTGCTCAGCTTAAACACAGCTTACTACTTCTACTTGGGAAATATGATTATTTTCATTGGAAAAGCCCTGGTTTTGTCATAGTCAAAATTAAAATGTGCCCCTGGCAGAACAGAACATTAAACATATATTTGAATAACTTTAATAAAATAAACACTTTAAGGTCAAGTTATGGCATGCTCATTAACCTGTTAACAATGGAAACTAAGTGCTAAAAGAAAACCAAGGCACACAGTAGAAGGAAGCCAACATGCAGAGTAACAGGAAAAATGTCAAAATAATGCGATTCTAAGTTCACCAATAATTGCTGTCATTGTGATTTCAAAAGAATATGTTTTATTTTGAATGTTTTTTCAGTATCTTTGCTTTCCAAGTTGATAATGCAGATCTGTCTAATTGAAATGATAACCCAGAGATTCTTTTTCTCATTTGTTACGTCTTCAGTTTATTCTGTATCTTTCCTGTTTTGTTATAAGCAGAATTGCAGCATCTTTGCTTTTAAATTTAGATTTCGGTTAGTTATTTTTCAGTTATTGAGGAAAAAAGGTAAACGCTTTCTCCACTTTCTAACTGCAAGTTTTATAAACTAGTTTAATAAAAGCTACTGTTTGTCAGGAAAGAATATGCTTAGATAGTTAATCACTTCTCTATATGCCAAGGTAAACATGAAAAAGATAGATGAAATAAATATCAATAATAAGTTACCAAGTCTGAATTTTGGCTCAGACAAGGGTGACGTGAATTTAAGAATTATTTTGTTTTAATCAAAATAGGTATTCGTCTGCCTAGTGCCAACAAAGGGTTGATTGAATGAGTTTCAAACCAAAAAATAAAAAAAATAAGTGAAACATATATAACTTATAAACTGTGAAAATAAGTGTACTTTCCGATTATTTATTTGCATAGGGTATTACTTCTGACTTGTTTCCTGGTGTGAAGCTACCAAAACCAGACTACAATGACGTGTTGGAAGCCGTCAACACAAACTGTGATGCTATGAATTTGCAAATGACCAATGTATCTGCAGGTTCTGCATAATAAATACATGAGATGATGATTGTGCGTCATGGCTTTATGATAGTCGGAGAGTCTTTTGGGGGAAAAACATGTGCATATCGAGTTCTGGCAGGAGCGTTGGGAGACATATGTGAGAAGGTGTGTAAATATTTTAATAAATATTTCTGGTGAAAACTATTTTTAAATAAATTTTGTAAACGTATTTTAGTATTTATACTGAATACAGAATTCACTTTAAGAAACTTAAAAGTATAAGGAAAAGCTAAAGAATTTGATTGAGAATCTGTACTTCCAAACTTACATAAGATATGAGGACCCAATTTTAAATACACACATTTCATGCGTTTCTACATGTGACACTTTCTCTAAATTCTTTCATTAGATAGGTCAACAAATGAATTAGCTACTTGAAATTTTATGATATAGTTTCTTGAGAGCTTTATACCAGCTTTCCAACTTACAAGAGCTGCTGAACTTTCTTTTAACAGAGTATTCAGTTTAGAACACCACCGAACAATAGATCTGCTTCATAAACTTACACAAAATTTTGAAGATTTTCTGATAATGATATAATAAACCCATGTAAACCCAGAAACTAAATCGTCTCAAATTTTGATTATTTTTGAAACCAGAGTATTTTAATTTTTCAGACAAATTTTGAATCTGAAACAAATCCAAGATCTGTTCTGCTAAATACTTAGAATCGTAGAATCATTATGGTTGGAAGAGACCTCAAAGATCATCAAGTCCAACTGTATACCCAATGCCACCATGCCCACTAAACCATGTCTCGAAGTGCCACATCTAAACGTTTTTTGAACACCTCCAGGGATGGTGAGTACACTACCTCCCTGGGGAGCCCGTTCCAATGCCTGACGACTCTTACAGTGAAGAAGTTCTTCCTAATATCCAACCTGAACATCCCCTGTCACAACTTGAGACCGTTTCCTCTTGTCCTATTGCTAGTTACCGGGGAGAAGAGACCAGCCCCCACCTCACTACAACTTCTGTTCAGGTAGTTGTAGAGGGTGATAAGGTCTCCCCTCAGCCTCTTTTCTCCAGACTAAACAACCCCAGCTCCCTCAGCCACTCCTCATAAGACTTGTTCTCGAGACCCTTCACCAGCTTTGTCTTCTCTGGACACGCTCCAGCAGCTCAATGTCCTTCTTGTAGTGGGGGGCCCAAAACTGAACACAGTATTCAAGATGTGGCCTCACCAGCGCAGAGTACAAAGGGATGATCACTTCCCTAGTCCTGCTGGCCATGCTATTTCTGATACAGGCCAGGATGTCCTTGGCCGCCTGGGCACACTGCAAGCTCATGGTCAGCTGGCTGTCAGCCAACACCCCCAGG
>NW_009609886.1:0-4702 GCF_000690535.1 Cariama cristata
CTTTCTAATTTTCTCTCTGCAAGCCTTAAGCCTTAACAATGTTCCATTATGTCATATGAAAAAGTCCTTCCCTTCCCTTTAGTTGAGAGACAAATACCCCACCCCTCACCCACATGTACAGAAAGATTTAAGCTGAAGAAGGATTTGGAATTATTTAAGCTTTCTAGTTTGAGCACAGGCTGATGGCACTGTGGAAACCCAGGAAACTCTCTTGCAGTAAAGACAAAGTGAGACAAGATGCCTCTTCAGTGCTGAATAAACCACCTCTGCTTTAAATATGGAGAAGCTTTGGTATTTTGGATTTAATGAGGCCTAAATATGTCAACATTGGAGGCTGTTTGCTTATGTTAAATAGCTGGCACACTATACTGTCTGGCATTGTTGTATTTGCTCTGTCAAAATCCGCTGAAACTCATTGTTTCCCAAGCTTTATGGATTCAGCTCTTCAGGCCTGCCTTCATATTAGGCTGTTCTGTTTAGTTTTAGGATGAACTACATCTGCTCTCTATTTTTTTTTCCCAAATGTCTTGCTATTTCTTCTGTTATGCATCCTAGAAACGTTAATATAGACAAATTAATGTGAATAATTCTTTTGAACAAAGCCAGTGCAAGAAAAATGATGCATTTGAAATGTGAACTGTGGAAGTTTATCTCGTGTAGATACTCTAATGCAGCCTGATCATATTCAAACTTGGCTTCTGAATATCCAAAACTACAGTTTTTGGCCAGGGGCACAAGACTGTCATGCATATGGAGCTGGATTGCTCTACAGTCCCAAATTTGAAATATCCTGAGCTCGCGCTACAAGGGATTATACCTGTTACAAGTGACAACTCTATAATCCAGTATCAGATTTCTCCACCAAAAATAGTTCTAGTCACAAAGCCTACTTGAGTTAGTGTCTAGAAAACATGTTTTTTCCACAGTTGCTGCAGTTGTTAATTTCTCTTTCTGTGGTTAGCATGCAAAGGACTACAGTAAATCATCTCCTTTGCTGTTGTGTACCACATCCCTCTCATAAGTACAATGCCAGAATTATAATGCAAATTGTTAATATTCTGGTGCTGAGCACTGAAGTCAATGGAAACTTGGGATGTAGGATGATGGGATTATCAGTACAAAATCAGTAAAAGGCATGTACATTTTATTGCTTTACTCAGTCATTTTCCTTGAAGTTATTTTGGAGTATCCAGTTCTTTATTTTTGTCCGAAGATTTTGATGGCCTCCTGAATAAACCCCAACGTCTAGGATTTGATAATCAAATGAAGCTACTGCAGAGGAGGAGGAGAGCTGGTCTGAAGACTTTCTCAGAAAGAGTCGTTATTGCTTCACTAGGAAAACAGAGAAGTGAAATGAATGGGATTCTCTAGAGATCTGTGTGTTTGGGGTCAACCAATTTTTATTAGTGATCTGGTTGATGGCATAGGCAGTGTATATATTAAATTTGTAGATGTCATGGAGTCTGAAGGGGTTGTAAGCATGCTGGAAGAAAAAATTGGTATTCAAAATTATCTTGGCAAACTGAGGAAATGATCAGAAAAAGAGAGGAGATTAATTAGTAGGTATAAGTGCAAACTATTGCACTTCAACATGCATTGACAACTTCACAGCTACTGATTAAGTGGAAATTTTACAGAAGTAGAATTTGAGTATTAAAATGGACCACAAACTGATATTCAGTCCTGTCTTTGTGATGCAGAGAAGCCAGACCTCACATTGGAATATACATGTATCTGAGTTTACATGCAAAAGATACAAATTAGTCCTTCTGGTCAATTCAACTTTTACAAAGTTGATGGGAGCAAGCCTAGAGAAGAGCATCAGGGATGAAGGAAGATCTAACACGTCGCCTGTGGCAAAGACCAGAAGAATGTGGGTTATTTATTTTAGAGAAGACCAGTCCATGGCGATGTGTTAATAGTCTTCATAAGTATTAAAAAAGTGTCAGCAAAGAGGATGCAGTCTCCAGATGCATAGTGCTAGATGAAGAATAACAAACTTACATGTTAGCAAAGAAAACACAAGTTAGAAATTAGAGAAAACTTAATAAAATTATATGCCACTTGAATTATTTGCCTGAGGAGGTTATAAAATCTTCAATACTGGAGATTAATAAATATATAAACAAACATCTGTTAGGGATGACAGACGTATAATTCACCTGCTGTGGCAGTGGTGGAAATGAAGTAGGCTTCTTTTGAAGAAACTTGCTGCCTTGTTTTCTGGATTTCTCTGTGGTTTTGTTTGTTTGTTTGTTGTGATTCTAATGGCAAATTGACATTATCAGAAAATAAATTTTAGGATTTAGGACTACTTACTGCTTTATGTACTTAAAGCCTGAAAAATTTCACACCTGCAGGTAATAATGCTTGTATTTAAGTGATAAGAGGGTTTCTTAAATTAAGCAGATCAATACTGGTACAATGATCAATAATTATTTAATACATCTGTAATAGATTAAAAGCAGATGTTATTATCCTTTCAGTATGTGGTAAATTGTATCTTCCTTCTGGAGAACTTCCTTTTATGACCATGCCTAAAATAAGCACTTTTATCTGCTCTGACATCTTGATGGTAAATAAAATATATTATTAGTATTATGGCTCTTTTTTAACTGTCAGATTTATTCTGATTACTATTGTGACCTCCTGAAAGTGGTAATTTGGAAAACGGTAAGAATGTTAATAGGTTCCACAGGCACATTAGCCTACCTGGCATTAGAGTTTATTTCTAACTTCAGTAGAAGTTTGTACAATAAAGCAGAATTTGCCTCTGTGCCTTCAGTCTCATTCACACTGATGTGCTGTTCTATGTGCCATGATACTTCTGTGTAAAGTATTATAAATTCAGACGGGAAAGACATGTGACATCTGTATCACAGAGAGGAATAACATACCACAGGATTTGACAGGAATTTGGGAGAGGCAAAGGATTTGGTTTCTTTTGTCCCTGTAACTGCCTTACCCGTGGTGGAGATGGGCATGGCAGAGCAGGCGGGGCACCATGTGGTGTTTGAGGTGGATGGGACGCCTGAATGAATCCTCTGTAGAGAGGTGAGCAGTTCAGCACTAATCCAATGGTTGGCAGCCATTCTGCCTGCCTCCAAGACCTTTCATTTTTCATAGAGAAAGCAAGTTTTTGATCCTATGAGGTGCTTCCTTCATTGTGGATTACAGGTATGCTGGAAATGTGTGTTTATATCCACAGTTCAGTAATGGAAGGATCAAGGACTGAAACACTTTTGCTGAGAAGAAAGTTAATTTTACGGTAGTTGTATACAAGAGATAAATATTTATAGGCACTGTGACAGGAAATTGGAATGCTAACTGCTAACTGTGATTTATGCTCAAATCAAGAAGCTTCTTTTAGATTTTTCATGCTTTGGAAATGCTCACATCTCTGCCCTAATGCATTTTCAATTCCTTTTGTTACCTTAAAGATCCTACATCTTTTAGATTTGAAAGAATGGACAATTTCCACCAGGCTCATTTGTTCCAAGTTGCAGCATTACCTCATGGTTTTATCCTATCAAACATAGTAAATATGTAGCTCTATTAGCTCTCCTGGATCCCCATGCAAAGTTGTAAATTAATTTGATATTGTACACAGATGTCAGCTCCATTATGAAGCTAGAATGCTGAAATCAGATCCTGTTATCGCTGAGCTTAACATTCACTATCATTTTAAAACAAGAAAAGCTATCAATAGTTTTAGTATTAACAGTAGCCCACTGCAATTGCTAGAGGTTGTGAGCATCGTGCATGGCAATACTTGCAGGACCAGAGTTGGAGCTTGGTTTATATGACTGTTATGTTGTATAACCATTACCACTTGAAAAAAAGTTTAGACAAATATGAAATGTTTCTCCATTCATCTCTATACTTTCTCCAAATGTATGTGAAGAAGAGGAGCCAAGAAGTGTTTGTGGTACTTACTGGTGACATTTGTATTTTTCTGTAGTGAAATCAAATTTTTATGAAAGCTGGAGCATTCCAAAATACATTAGAACACGTAATTCCAAGATTAAGGTTGAATTCGGGATGTTTCCAAAACATTGCCAAAAATGCGTAAGTGTAGACCAGATGAAACAGCACTCATTCTGTTGTTCGGCTTGTTGGGACAAATTGTTCCCCCCATTATCCAGGAGGAAGCAGTTAGCTATCTGCTGCTCCACCTAGACATGAACAAGTCTATGGGGCCAGATGGGATTCACTCGAGGATACTGAAGGAGCTGGCGGATGTGCTTGAAGGAGCTGGAGGATGTGCTTGTCAAGCCACTCTCCATCATCTAGCAGCAGTCCTGGCTAACTGGGGAGGTCCCAGAGGACTGGAGGCTAGCCTATGTGACACCCATCTCCAAGAAGGGCTGGAAGGAGGATCCAGGGAGCTACAGGCCTGTCAGCCTGACCTTGGTACTGGGGAAGGAGATGGAGCAAATCATGAGTGAGATCACAAGGCATTTGCAGAACAATCAGGGGATCAGGACTAGCCAGCATGGGTTCATGAAAGGCAGGTCCTGCTTGACCAACCTGATCTCCTTCTGTGACCAGCTGACCTGCCTGGTGGATGAGGGAAAGGTTGTGGATGTGGTCTACCTGGACTTTAGCAAGGTCTTTGACACTGTCTCCCATGTCATTCTGCTGGAGAAACTGGCAGCTCATGGCTTGAAGAAGCATATCCTTCGCTGGGTGAAAAACTGGC
>NW_009609887.1:0-31067 GCF_000690535.1 Cariama cristata
TTCTCTGTAGGATTCCTAGCAACTGTAAGGGAAACATAGGTTTCTTCTGCTTGCTAGTAGTGTATCACGCAGCAGTCAGCTTGGTGTCTCATGTGAGTAGGCACTTCTTTTTGACATAATTGTACAATTCTTGTTGCTTTACATTCTAATCAAACTACGTTGGGCAAAACTGCAATTATAATCAATGCTTATATTGGCATAGCAGAGTGATAATAGGGAGCAGCAGATCAGTAACAAGCATGTGTTGTTGTTCCTTTTGATGGCTTGCAATAAAAGAGGACTAGTCCTATAGACTAACTTATAAGCTAAACCCAAAATTTTGGAATGTCCCAGTGGAAACAGAACAAATTTTGTCACTTGTGAAAGAATATTCAAGCTGGCTGGGTTAAGCAGACAGTCTTTTAAACATTCTGCCACTTTAGATGACTTGATCAATCCTGACAGTCCTTATAATATCAGGTGTGGTCAGTTTTAAGATGAGTTATAGTAAGTGCTCATTTCTCAACAGTGATGGAAATCGAGAGATCAGTTACCTTCCGGGGAACAGGCAGTAGAAAACAAATCTGCCCTGTTCCTTCGAGTGTCACAATAATTGAAGTGTTATCAGGCTCTGTTCTGTCAGCTTCCCTTTTTACCTCAGAAGTCCTCCCTTTTTTGTTGCTTATTAAACCACCTTAAAGGAGAGGCACAAGGTCACCCATACTCAGTAGTCTCAAATCAAGCACCAAAAGAGCTCCCAACAAAATAAGGAAAACTTGATTCTCGCCATGTCTAGCTGGTGGAGTACCTCATCTGCAAGCCGGTGGTGTCCTTTCTTCGTTGAGTACGACAGTCACTGGGCGATTATGGAAAAGGAGGACGCTGTTCTCTCTGTTTCACACGGTGTTTTACAAAATATAAGACACATTTAGTTAGGCATTGAGTCTACGGAAAAGATTGTTCTAATCCTTGTGAAGAATGAAGTTACCTGTACACAGGTTTCATTCAGACATCTGAACTCCAGGAAAATATCAGATACAGCATGTAAGAATACAAAAATGGTTATTTTAGGTCCAGAAGTGTAGCATAGCATTATGTCTTTGACAGTTGTCTCTGCTAGTTGCTGAGGAAAAAATTAAAAACCAGTGACAGTGTGTATAGGTAGTTCAGAAGGTTACTCTCCCAGCTTCTATGAGTCAGTGTCTCAGTAGCTTCCTAAGCCAGGAATGAAATCTGCATATTTGATAACCTTTCATGGAGTCCTCTTTCCTAACTTTTCTGACTGTTCTTTTCAGCCCCTATGAACACTGATCATCTCATTTACACTGTGGCAATGTGTTCTGGAGACCACCTACGCACTGTGGGGCAAAGCATGGACTTGGGTTTATTCTGCATGTGGCCATAGTAGAAAAATATACTATGGGGCATCACCCTGTTAGTTGGTTGTTGGGTGGTCCATGCTCAGCATCCAGGATTTTTGGGCTGATGTTGATAGTATTTACATCTCTATATTTAATGGTACATGGACTGTGGTGTTCTGAACCTATTAGAAAAGGATTGGCGCTTCCCTTTGAGGAACAAGGACAGCTAACCATACCATGTGGCTGCTTAGAGCTTGGTCCGAGGTATTAGAGGTTCAGAGGGATCATAGAATCATAGAATCATTATGGTTAGAAGAGACTTCAAAGATCACCAAGTCCAACCATCTACCCAACGCCACCATGCCTGCTAAACCCACTAAACCATGTCTCGAAGCGCCACATCTAAACATTTTTTGAACACCTCCAGGGATGGTGAGTCCACCACCTCCCTGGGGAGCCCATTCCAATGCTTAACGACTCTGACAGTGAAGAAGTTCTTCCTAATATCCAACCTGAACCTCCCCTGGCGCAACTTGAGACCGTTTCCTCTTGTCCTATCGCTAGTTACCAGGGAGAAGAGACCAACCCCCACCTCGCTACAGCCTCCTTTCAGGTCGTTGTAGAGGGCGATAAGGTCTCCCCTCAGCCTCCTTTTCTCCAGGCTGAACAACCCCAGCTCCCTCAGCCGCTCCTCATAAGGTTTGTTCTCCAGACCCTTCACCGGCTTTGTTTGCTCTTCTCTGGACATGCTCCAGCAGTTCCATGTCCTTGTTTTAGTGAGGGGCCCAAAACTGAACGCAGTATTCGAGGTGCGGCCTCACCACTGCAGAGTACAAAGGGATGATCACTTCCCTAGTCCTGCTGGCTGCACTATTTCTGATACAGGCCAGGATGCTGTTGGCCTTCTTGGTCACCTGGGCACACTGCTGGCTCATATTCAGCCGGCTGGTGGCCAGCCACTCGTCCCCAAGCCTGTAGCATTGCATGAGGTTGTCATGACCCAAGTGCAGGACCGGGCACTTGGCCTTGTTGAGCCACATACAGTTGGTCTCAGCCTATTGATCCAGCCTGTCCAGATCCCTCTGTAGAGCCTTCCTACCCTCCAGCAGATCAACACTCCCACCCAGCTTGGTGTCATCTGCAAACTTACTGAGGGTGCCCTCGATCCCCTCATCCAAATCATCAGCGAAGATACTAAACAGAACTGGCCCCAACACTGAGCCCTGAGGAACACCACTAGTGACCGGCCACCAAAGTAGATGCAACAAAAATGAAACAAAGATGTAGATGAAACAAAGTAGATGAAACAAAGTAGACTGGAAGCCCTCCTTTTCCGCTGAGATGGAGAATGCACCTCTTCCTAGCAGGGTGCCTTAAACGAAGGACACTCTAGGGAATCATTAATAGAACAGTCTCTATTCCAAGAATCAGCCTGCAAGACAGCCTGGAAGTACCAATCTCTTTGTCTAAATAAATTTTAGTTTAAACATTATCCTTGTTAAATCTAGAGGCATTCTGCTCAGTAATTCTTTAAAATGCCATGTATCTGGTGCCATATAACTGATGTATCGGGTGATATTTTTGATTCAGTAGGAGACATATTTGAATCAGATGGTGGGTTTGATTTACTGTAGGAGATATCTGTTTTGATAGATGATGCATCTCATTCTGTATTGAATAAGCAGTGATTCAACAGGGATGTGTCTGATTTGGGGAATGAAATATTGTATCTGATTTTGATCAATTTTTCCTGTAATACACACATTTATTTTAATAGTTGGTGCATTTATTTTAGCATGAAGTGTATCAAATTCTTCATGTAATGTTCTTTCTTCTGTTGGTGTGATTTATGGATTTTACAAGTGATAGATATATATTTCAATTAAAAGTAAAACATTCATTACTGTCTGCCATGCATTCAAAGGATTCTAGAATGTTGTAGATACTGGTCATGTAGGCATTTGTAGTGGTCACATGTTAAAGTAAGGCCTCTGTAAGCAAAACCATTTCTTTGACAAAACTAGCAGTGCATCATTATTTGAAGGTAAAATGTCTTTTGGAAGAGAAACAGATTCTGTTTATGCCTTGCCTAACACAAAGAGCTTCTGTATGCACCACAGATATTTAAAAATATTAGTACTACGTGAGTGCTTCATAATCATCATCAACCAAGGTCTTGTCCTGCATGCACATACTCAATGAGATTTTCTATTGGAATAAATAGGTGCAGGACTTAGGGACAAAGATTTTCACTGTTAGGGTATTATTCCTCTGGTTTTGGTTTTGGTGGGTTTTTTGTTTGGTTTGGTTTGGTTTTTATTTTTTTTTTCCAGTAACTTTACTCCTTTCCTACCAAGGAATGCAGTGATTTATAGAGCTTGTGATGACCTCTAATCTGTACCTGATCCAGCAGCCACACAATGCAATTTGGTGCATATTTTCAATAAAGGGCAAACTAAAATAGGTTTTGGCTGGCACCAATTACCCTTATTTTAAGTGTTTAAATTTTACAGGACTAAAGGTCATTTCCCTGGATGCTTCTTATTACATTTAGTACCATGCTATGAAAACAATCATATTAGGTTCAGCCCTGCCTGACCTTTTATACGTTACTACTTTTATTTAATATAAAACAATTGCTACAAGAAGAAAACTGAGATAAAAAGATGAAATTTATTAACCACCCTCAGGCTGATACAAGATCATATACAAGCATAGTGAATAGAAATGGAAAGCTCTAGTAATCTGAAAGCATAACCAATATGAAAACCTGCTACTACCCAGCAAAGGCACTCCCGTGCCACAGTGTGAGGCTGTGAGGCTCAGCCTTCCTGTTCTCTTCCTCCTTACTCTCCCAGGGGAGGGAGAATTGCGCTGGGACTCTGGAGGTCCAAGCTCTTTGACTGGTGCTGCTTGAGAGCCCTTGGCCACAGGGCTTTGTGCCATAGGTCCCCAGTTTGTACAGTGTGGCAGATAATGCTGAGCTTTTTTTGGATCTTGTGATGACAAGTCAGGCTTTACTGTTTTAGCATAAAATAATTGTCCTAAGTAAGGGCAAATGGGATGAAGAGATCAGGTTTATTAATGTTAGCTAATTCTGATACATATGTATGTGTATTACTTCAGTTTTTAAGGTGAGAAATATTTTACACATTAAACCTAGTGTGAGATACTCTTTACCGCTTCAGAAGGACTGTGGGATGAGACAGCTGCTCTCACCTCAGCTATGCCTGGCAGGATATGTAAAATAGTGATTAAATGGCTCATCTCCTCTGATACAGGTGTAGCTTCAGGTTGAGCCAACTCTGCCTTCTAGGAACTATTTCTGCATCTGCATCCCCCAGGAATATTCTGCATCTAAGCCCTGCTCTGTCCTGGGAAAGCTGCCTGCTTTGGAAAAGGGAAGAACTAAGTAATGTGAAACAGGGTGTGTGACTTCAGTTTACGAAAGGTACTACTACTTTATTGTGTATTTTTCCTTTTGTTTTATGTTTCCTTAGCATGTGAACAGAATAGATGCAGGGGCTGGAAGTCATTCCTGATGCCTGTAAGCCCAGCACTGAAACATGCTGGCTGAAGGCAGGCTGAAACCTCACTTCCATCCTCAACAAGGTTACTCCCCAGTTGGAATTTGCTCCCTATAGTGAGTGGCTTGGGAAAATGTCTAGGGCCATGTTCTCCTCCAGGCTATGGGTCCATTTTGGACAGGTACGTGTGTACAATAGAGAAAACGTCCTATGATGTGAAATAATAATTACAGCTATCTATTCACATTTTCATCAGAAACATGGTTGACTTTTGATATTTAGCTTTTTGAGAAAGAAATTTTCTAGTTTTTCAGTGTTGGTGCATCCACAGCCAAGTTTCATTTCCAATTCTTAGGCAACTGTCACAGTGTTCAAGCAATTCATCAGTTACCAGTTTGGCTATTTAAATGCTGCCAAACTGTTTAAGATTTTCTATTGAATTTTATTAGAATTTCATAAAAGCTATGAGCATTAGTTTCTGCGAGAGACAAGAAATCCCAAACCAAACAGCAGAAAGCCTTTAGAAATGTCTACATATAGAGACATCCACAGATAAACAACAACAACACAAGTTTCTAAACTTGTAAAAAGTTGTCATTTCACTTTCTTCTTGAGCAGCTGGGCTATTAAATTACCTGGGTTGGGTAATGGACAATGCACAGTTAGGCTGTTGGGAATTAAGTATAAAAACAAACACGTGGCCTTTTAAATTTTTTTCTGACTTGTTACAGCATGTAACACTGCATTATGCCATATCACATTGGTATGATAGGCAAGTGAAACAAGACAGTTCATGCTAATGAACACGAAAACACAGCAGTTTGCTAGTTACCAAATTCACTTAGAGTATTTCAGGGCATTTCGAAGTATTATGGGAGAGACAGTTATTGCTGAGAAGAGCTGAACTGTAATGAAATTAGGGAAGTGAAAACCTTCTGTTTGCCTCTGTTTTTACCAAAGCATGAAATGTTCTCTTACTGTAGATCTGTATCTTCTGCCTGCTTTAAAATAAAGGATGTGCTGCAAGATCATTCAACTAGGGTACAGGAAACAGATCTAAATATTAATTGAAAATACATTTAATCCTAGCATAGTTTGTTTCAGACAGGTATCTAGCTTTATGGCCTTTATATCCAAGGCATGTATGTGTGTTATTTATGAGTATAACATGAGAAAACTAACCGTAAATTTGCCCCAACCGTATCACAATAATAGCACTTTGGAAACCACAAAGGAAAACAATTTTAATAGTCCTAAAAATTTCCCTGCTTACTATTACCAGTGAACTTCATCTGTTTGGCCAAGCATACAATGTGCATGTGAACGTGTGCTGGGTATTTTACACTTTAACCTTTTGTCATTTCTAGATTGTTTCCTCTAACTTTTCAGGTGCACCCAAATTATGTAGGCCAAGGAGCTTTCACTAGTTTTCATAAAATCGATCTTTGTTGTCTCAAAGTAGAAGCTGTTTCCAAACCTTTCAATATAGCAAGGACAGCTGGAAGTGCCCTAAGGTCATCTCTCTCTCTGCTGCGATCTGCCCTTCGCCCATCAGTTCCTTGAAGTGGAACAGTTTTCGCTGTACGGTAGTTGAGCTGGTCAATTCAGGAGAGGGAAGGCAGTCAGCATCAGACAGAAACCAATTTTTACCACCTATTAAACTCCAAACACAAAAGGCAAGAAGTGCAGACAATCTTGTCATCTTCCTGTCTCACTCGCTTGCTACCCACCTGGCTACCTACAGGGGAGTTCAGGACTCCATTCAAACCATTTATTGCCCTGCTGTGCTTTTTTATTGTTGAACTTTATGAGGACCAGGAACACTGCAGAGGATGGGTGAGGGAGTTTAAGCACAGGAAATTAGAAGTTGCCAGTGACTGAAAGAAAACGGGATGGACAGTCTTCCTCTAAAAAATATGGTGGGCACAGCAGGGTGTCTAACAGACCTAAAAATGATGACACCAAACTATTTTGTTCTTAGGTGAGGACCCAGAAATATTGTCTGGGATTAATAAAGAAAGATATAAAAACCATTCTTTAGATCTGAATGAAAATGATCTTTCCAAATGCCTTTTCAAGTCCTGTGATGTACTCGAGATGGGCACAATATTTTCTGTAGAGTTCTGAATTGCTTTCAAAATAAAAAGGTTCTGATTAACCTCATACATAGAAGGCTATAAAACATGAACAGTGTCGTTTTCACTTCTTGAAAGTTATTTTGTAGGAATGTGATAGTGTTCTGGCTTATGCAGTGGATTAAGAAGACTACCCCAATTCTGTTATTAAAAATGTCTTTCTTTCTAAGGTCATTTAGCGTTTCTGAAATTGTTTCAAGTGTGCATCTGAGCAATACAATGAATAACTATCAGCCTGCATTTGGGGCAGTGTAACATATTAGGATGATTATGTAAGGTTCCTTAAGATAATTGCTTCGATAACCTGACAAATTTGCAACAACCTTTACAAAATTTCCTTTACTTCTCATTGTAGTCTATTTTTTTTGAAATGTTCAAAGCTGTCTACGTAATTCGAAAGATCTTTCTGCCTGATTTGGCATAAAGGTGTTACTATGTAGTCAAGGCTGCTACGTTCTTTCTGAATATTTTCATATTGTGAAAATATATCTTCTGGACTTTGAGGGAACGCAGTCTTTCAATCACTGTTTCTTATTCTTGCTTACTGCTTAATACTTCAGACTGGCAGCATTTGGACTTGTCTTTCTTCATTGACCTGAGGGAGCTTCATTTAGACCTTAAATATATTTATATTACAGCAAGGAACAATTGACAGCTTTTAGTACTGCGATTATAATTGCTTGGGTGGAAAGTGGCAGCTCACAGCACGTAATACCACCCTCTGTCCCAAAGTGCGATTGTCTACTTTTAAACCTACAAGTTTTGCTTCAGCTGGACTTCAGCTTCTTGAGGTTATTTTTTACATATGCCAAAACCTGTTCTTATTACCTTATATAAAGATCTCTCCCTGCAGTGTTATTCTTGCCATAAAGTACATACTCATTGTTAACCTCATTTCCTAACTGAAGAAAATAAGGCTGAGAGAAGTTAACAATATGGTTTTCAAATTCACAAATGCACCAATTACATGTGCACAGTTACTGTAGCTGCACACACATGCTATATATTAAAAAACCCAATTAGGTATATTAGATTCTGTTTCCATGTACATTCGAACATTTGACATTCGTATTTGTATACTGTAAAAGCAGTTGTGCACAACTGGGCAGAAACAGTCCCTGGTGAGTTCTACAAGGTCATTCAGCAAATGAATATCAAACCTGAGCCTGGATAGCCAGTCTCTGAGCTGCTGTATATCTTTTATTAAGTGGAAAATATACTGGTATAAGAAAGTTTCTCCGTGATTATATTGCCTGTTGAGTTTAAACAGGTTTTCCAATCTCTTAGTGCCACTTTTCCTATTGTTCTGCTATGAAAAAGTTCACTATGAACTGTGCAGCAGTGTCATTTCTAAAAGATGGGTATATACAGCAGTAGCACACATACTTTAATAATAAAAAACTTATTACTACAACAAAAATGTTGTTTCAGCTCTTTTTCTATGCAGCAGAACAGTGGCACCCAGTGGCCATTCATGCAAAAATGCTAGCCAATAAAATTTTACAAACTCGAATATCAGTGCCAAGAAAAATGAAAAGAAAAAGAAATTAGCACTTGTGTGTCATTTGTTCTTGTATGCCTCTAAATATTCCTTAAAAACCTGAAAGCCTCAGACAAATTTCGAGGACCTTTCATGTTCTGTGATGCACAAGTCTGTGTTAACCCCAGAATATGTATGTGTGCCTGTAGGTATGTGTATAAGAATTCCATTTTGTTATGTTACTAAAAATAAATTAACATTTTTGCTTTTTTAAAAATGAAACTTTTTGCCATTGGTTTGTCATTATGGGGAGCAACAATATCCCTATATTGATTATTTCACTGTAGTATTTTTCATTGTTTACCTGTACTTCTTCTACAGCTGTAGTATACAATTATTACAGAGATTCTGAGGGAAATATGAACGTTTCTGAAAAGAAAATAGGACGGCATCTTTTCCCCGCGTTTCAAATGTATGCTGGATTTTAACATGAGTAAAGGCATTTTTGCATATATTCCATTTATCTCCAATAATCCCATCTGAAAAACTTTGCATGTTAAGTAAACATATCCAGAATGTACATGAGAGGATTATCCGTGGACAATTTAGAAATATTTTCTTCCTAGACTGTGCAGCTATAGTAAACTGACCCATAGAAAAAAAGACTTACTGATTTCGTATCTTAGGCCAAATTCTTACCAGATTTTAGCTTCAGAGAGTTACTGAAAACCTGTTGAAATTTCAGACAATCCAATTTTGTATGAGGCATCTGACTCCCCTTCATCACTGTGGGTAGTTTCCTCATTACAACAGAATTATGTTTGCATTCATAAAGCTATATTGCTCCTGATATGTTTTTGTAATGCAGATGGATTGTAAAATTTTGGTGCACCTTATTGCATCAGTGCTGCAGGTTTGGACTGAAGGACTCGGTAGGTTAGTCTGAAGGTATCCCTTCTTTCTCTTCTCACATTTCCAGAACGTACTAAAAGCATAACAGACTACTAAGGGAATGTCCTAATCTAAGCTGTCTTTATTCTGTTTAGTTTATTTCTGACCCACCTGACTGTATTGTGTATTTCTCTGAAATAACAAATTGCCTCATTAAGAGAACTCCTAAGTGTTTGCAATTGCCATACTCACCCGTTTCCTGTGAAAATGAAGGTCACTACCATAGATGCTGACAACATTCAAAAATTTGAATGTGCAGGTATGTCTAGGAAGCGCTTACTTGATGGCAAAAATGAAAGAAAGGAGTATGAGGTTAAAGGAGATAATTAGTAAGTCATAGAACTTACTGGCTGAATGATCTCAAAAAAATACTTTGTTCACATTCCACTCTCTCTCCATTACGGCTATGAATGTTATGGATATGGAAGTAGTACCAAAAGACATAGTTTTGTAATTTCCATGAAAAAATTATGTTCAGGTGAAATTCTGAATAAATGGATGGTATAGACCTGCCTGATCAGCCCTTCAGTATTGTGTTGAAATGAGCCTGGTACTTGGTGGACTAAGCTGGGCAGGGCGACAGGCAGGGCTTACAGTTAAAAGACCTGGTTACTGTAGGATTGGACTCTTCCATTGTGGAGTGAGTTTTCACTCCTGCTGTCTCTGTCTGCAATTCCATTTTAGATCAAGGAGATCTTTTCTATCAAAACCAGTTTAAATTTTCCTATGAAAAGTCTAGGTTTTAACATTTAACATGCTCCACCAACCCCCTGTTTTTTATCAGAAAATAACCAACCATCTCAACATATAATCTCTTCCAGTTCATATGAATGTTATATGCAGTCAGTGTGAATAAAACATGTAAGTAACCTCCATGTCTATCTAAAGATTTTGTGCAGTCAGTCTATTTCAGATAATGCATTGGCATGCATTTGACCCACATTTATAGTCAGAAGATCTAGTATCTATCTATTCTATGACCTGAACCTGAAATACACGGTAAGTAAAACTTCTAAGTTTTACAGCAGTAAAGGAATTTCATGCATTAAAGACAAAGCTATTCTTTCTAGATTATAGAATATTTCTAATTTAAAGAAAGTTTAACAAGCTAAGTTCACTTTCTTGCATATTGGAAGCAAAGTCAATTTGATATTTGAATTGGTAATGGCTTCTTAGCTGGAAAATCATATCTTATGTTGAATTATTCTAAATCAGACAATAAAAATGATTTGAAGGAGAACTCAGAAATAAAAAATACAAAGGCTTTAAATAAGGCATGTTTAATGTCCCATGAGTCAACAAAATTACTTTGTGGTTTAGACTGATTTTATATTATTAATAGGACTGTACAACAATCTCCTACAAATCCCTTATTCCATTGGTAATACCTTTTTCCTAGTGCAAACATAGAAAATACGCATATAGCAGAGGATGATAATAATTGTGAAATTAAGATCTAAAAACTTGAAAAACTCCAGGTATTCAGGATTTGACTGGAATGTTCAGCTGCCGTGTGAGTAATTGCAGTCAGGCATGCCTTCTGTGTGCAGTTTGTTCTTGAATTGGAATTTTTCTTCTTTACTGAGAACTAAAAATGATCAAAAGTCTGAGGGGTAAAAAAGTGGAATTGTAGTGATCAGGTTGTAAAGTACAGTGTCACGGGATGGATTTAAAAAAAATACCACTAATAATCATTTCACAAATGGGGAGAAAGCAAATTTAGACTTCCACCTGTTTGTTGAAAGCAGTGCTTGAGAGCAAATGTCTGAAAGCTTTCTTGAGATTGGGCATATAAACCAAGGATTTTGCCTTTGAATCATCTTCTCAGAAGCTTTTCTGCAGCAGTTGTTTTCTTACAGAGGTCTCATGCTCCCAGTGCACTGAATATTGAAGGCTTATGAACTGATTTCAAGGCTTTGGATGGCAAGGTGTAGGAAATCAAAAAGTGAGGAGAGAGGTTGGCATGTTGTGGTACATGCAGCTGTGTTTATGTATGGGAAAACTGGGAGAAGATTGTGCTTTCATGAAAGTTGCAGGCAACAGAAGACTTGTTCCTGCAGTAGCTGAGACCCCAACCAGTGGCAGATGCACAGTGCAGAGGGACAAAAGAGATGTGAATCTCTTTGCAGAGAGTAAAGAGGAGTGGAGCAAGCTCTTGAAATGAGGACAGTTGGCTGTTGGATCTCCCCAGTGAAATGAGGCTGGAAAACCTCAGGCTGAGGATTTTGGCCGTGACACCTGTGAGAATGTGCTTGGGGAGTTGAGAGGCCAAGAGAATCCAAGCGCAGAAAGGAGAACTGGAGATTATGTGAAGAATAAATTAAAGAATTTAATGCAGAGATATTAGAGTATAGGCAGGAGTATGAGGGGAACAGAGAGTTAAATGAAAGGGGAATAGTTGAAAGATAGATGAGATGTTTAGCACGTTGACAGAAAAGGGTAGGTATGAAGTCCCTCAAGACTCCAGGATTCGCCTCAGAAGGAGAAGATTGACAGACCTTTAAGAAAGAACCTGAAAGAAGGGCTTGAACTTGTCCTTTGTTTTCTTGGAGGCTGGCTACTTGGGAAGAGGATGAAGTTTTCAGTGTGTCTGGAGAACTGAACTAATTAATGAGGTGAGGCAAAAGTTCAAATGTATTGAATGCACCGAGGAAGAGAGAAAGACCTGAACTCCTGAGAAAACCTGGTCACGCCATCTATAAGGCAAAAGTTCTCTTTAGACTGTTACACAACTCTCAGATGCATTGAGAATTCTTTACAAGTACAACTTGATTTGCAAGCCTGAAAAAGAAAACACTATGACCAATAAAAAAAGAAGATGCAGAAAACTTCCTTTTCATGTATATGCTTAAGCAAAAAACACTATCAGAAACTTCTGAGATGTGTATTACTAAATACTTCCATCTTAGAAGACATAACCTATCTTTTCTTTAGCAGCTCACAAATGCATTGCAGACCCATGTGGGAACCATTATAGGTGATTCTTCCCCTCTACTCTGCTCTCATGAGACCCCACCTGCAGTACTGCCTTCAGCTCTGGGGCCCCCAACACAAGAAGGACAGGGACCTGTTGGAGCGAGTCCAGAGGAGGCCATGAAGATGATCCGAGGGCTGGAACACCTCTCCTGTGAGGACAGGCTGAGAGAGTTGGGGCTGTTCAGCCTGGAGAAGAGAAGGCTCCGGGGAGACCTTAGAGCAGCCTTCCAGTACCCAAAGGGGCCTACAAGAAAGCTGAGGAGGGACTTTTGACAAGGGCAGGTAGTGACAGGACAAGGGGCAATGTTCTTAAACTGGGAGAGGGAAGATTTAGATTAGATATCAGGAAGAAATTCTTCCTGGTGAGGGTGGTGAGGTAGTGGAACTGGCTGCCCAGAGGAGTTGTGGCTGGCCCATCCCTGGGAGGATGCCCCATGCCTGGAAGTGTTCAAGGCCAGGTTAGATGGGTCTTTGAGCAACATGGTCTGGTGGAAGGTGCCCCTGCCTATGGCAGGGGGATTGGAACTGGATGATCTTTAAGGTCCTTTCCAACCAAACCATTTTATGATTCTGTGATTTAGTAAACTGAATACCATTGTTCTCATTTCTATATGATGTAAGCCTTTATCCTCCCCATCCTTCTTGAAAAACTAAAATATCAAGTGTATTCATCTATGAATCCTTTAGGCCTTTACCTGCCATGAAGTGTAACAACTAAGCAGTTAAAATTTGTAAAGCATATAATACAAATTTTAAGAGCCTTCAGAATGCATATGCAACTCTGCTGAAGCTGTGTGTGTCGAGTTGGACTTTATTTGAAATATTTTTTGTTTGGTGGTTTTTAAAGTTGGCAGCAGTACAGTGATATTCAGGCTGCTGCCTCCTCTCCTGGGCAGCAAGAGAGTAGGAAAAACTGGAGAGGGCAGCAGCAGGTGATTACTTCTGGAAAGTTTATGATTAGACTTAAAATCTGTGTTTAAAAGTACTGGCTTGTGTGAACAATGTCATTAAAATGAATTGCTCTTCCTTTTTTCTTTTTAAGTTAGGCTTTTCCTTTGTTAACAAAAGAACAGGAAAAAGAACCTTAAGAACAAAGGTCCCCAGATGTATTTGTTGGTTGCCACCAGGTGTAATGAATCCGAGTATGGCTGACTGCAAGAACTGTCCTCAGACTCATTCTGCAGCTTCCTACTCTGCACCTTGCAGTACTACTGCAATGGAACGCCCACATTTACCGTCCCCCTATTGCCATTAGCACCCCATCCCCATCTGCAGGACACCTCGGTGCCCAAGTCAGCAGCTTAGCAAGGGCAGGGGAGAACAAGCTGCCCCTGCCCTCCGTAAGGGGTGGGACACCTTCCAGTTACACACAGGAGAACTGGAGCAGCCCTGCGCTAGAGCTAACTCCTCCTTCAGACAGGCTGTGAACTTCTCTGGGTTTGTAGGGAGAATCAATAGATGTCGATAGAAGTTTTCTTCTAAATCCTAAAGGTCAGCCCCGGGCAGCATAGCATGTTATCTTATGGAAATAGCAAGTGAAAATTTTTCAACCAGAGAGATGATTTACTGACTATATGGCTATCCAGAGGTTTGAGTCTTGTATTTTCTTTTGTAATTGAAAGCTGAGAAAGAAGCTTATTTATATTTCTGCAAATTAAGGGGACAGTGCCTATACAAGGAGATTTTTTTTTTGTTCCCCCAGATGACAATGTCCGCAATGACTCATTCTCAGTGCTAAACCTCTCTGTTGCATGTCCAATAAAAGTGATTTATTGCCTGGCTGCAAGTCAAGACACTTGATCATTATCATCATTTTTCCCCCACATCAACCTTTTCCCATCTTATGCAAGTCCAAGCTAATTTAGATAAGGTCAAGATCTAGACCACTCCTTAAAAGTTTTTAACATGGCTTTTCCTTCAGGTCCTTCCATCTCATTCTTGAAACATCTTTTGTAGTATCCCCAAGGCAGAGCTGGAAGAGAAGGTTAGTGGATAATTCAGTAGTTAAGCTATCCTCCAATATTTGATATGCCTCCAAGGCATTACATTTTTGCTTGTATCTGTTAAATTGCTGGGAGCTTTCTTCAGTGGTTAATTATCTTTATGAAATATGTGGGGTTTGCAGTGATGCCAAACTTTGACAAATTCTTCTTGCATTATCATTCTTAAAGGTGGACAAATAAATATTATAGGTTTATCTCCATCGTTTTTGGAATATGTGTGTGTGTATGTGTGTACATACACATAAATGTATATGTGGAATAACAGATTAAAAGACTCATCCCTTCCCCCCATTAGCTATGAATGCAGGAATCCTCTCTGAATATTTCTTCTCATGTTTAGTGTGAAAAGCAAAGCAGGAACAAGATTTTTAAAGGATTTTTTTTTCCCCCGAACCATTCCCGCAGACATTTTCTGAAAAGGATAATCCGTCTTAAAACACATTGACTTGCAAATCCGTCATGCCTCTGGCAGATCTGAAGAATGCTGCAGCAACTAAAGAGCCACCAGATACAGTTCTTTCCTCCGGCAATATCCTGGGGAATTTTATAGAGTTGGTGGTGGGCTTTGTGGACTGTTTTGACTGGCCGGCTAAGTGCAGAGGACAGTACAAGCACAGTGCGAGGGACAGAGACAACCATCTGCACTTTATGGAATGAAGACAGAGACAGGAATTACTATGTATAATTTTTTCCCTTAAATCACAACTTGCAAACCGAATGAGTGTTGTCTGTGCATATTCCTGTCCTGAGTGCACTAGGACATTCCAACTTTTTTCAGTGGCTCAGCAGAGTATGATTGGGTTAAATTATTTTTAAATATAGCAAAATCTCTGAAGAAACATCTATTTTGCCAGACTGATTTGAAATCATTTTGTTGCAATTTCTGATGGTATCATACAGAAAATGAAAGTATCTTATTCACACAGCCACTTAGCATTTTCCATTCCACTATAAGAATGTTAACATTACTCATATCACCACTGTGATACAGAGTAAAATCAATATGATTTTAATTACTAGTGGCCTGTGATTCTGTTATCTAAGACTGCCATTGCACATATGGTGGACCTGAGGCAAATTTAGGTGTCACTGAATTAAGTTTGGTTTGTGTTTGTAATGAAGGTTTTCACATCCTAGGAAAGCAAGCTGTACTGCAGTCTGTAGAGCTCTTTAGAGGCTGCTGTAACAATATATGATGTGATTGTTTGATATTTTCTTTGAAATGGATCTGCACTGAAAGACTACATTATAGTGCATATGAAGAGGGGTCAAAAAAGGGAGTATGTGCGTTCCTAACTCTGGAACACACTGAGTCATGCCTGGTAGAAGTAACAAACAGCAGGTAGAGCCAGCATCTGAGAGACTTGGGACCAGCACGCTGTTTCTCAGGAAGCAGATTGCATTTTGTTTGTCTGTAACCAGCTTAAATGATGCACTATTTTTTTCCTCTCTGACTCCTTGATTTCTGCAGTAGGGCTGTGCTGTGCTGCCAAGGCCATCTGACTGAGGAGTGGGGAGTAGTGAGAGTCGGCATTGCTGACCAAAGAAGTCTCAGCCTAATACATACAAGGCAAAGATGGACGGCTAATAAAGGGACACAGTATTAGGCTTTTTGCCACTTTAACTCGACTCCTGTAAATTGCAAATCTGAACAATGGCTGAGCAAGCAGGATTATCTTTACTTCAGCTTGTTGGATGATGAGCATGTAGATATTTTACTCAGCACATTTGAGAATAGCTGAATTTCTGCTCTTTACCGTTCTGTAAATCTGCAGTGTCATACCCTAAATCCAGACTTTGCCAAATGCTTTTCTTTTTAGTTCAAAGAACTACATTGAGTTAATTTGCTTTTCTGATGCTCCTCCTTTTCATGATCATTCGCATGGTTCTGTTCTGCTAGTCAGTTCCTCAGGGGAGAGCAGGGAAAGGAATACACTTCAAAGTTTTATGAGGGTACACTCACAGAAGCTTAATATTAAATTTAGACTTGAAGATGTGCATGCCAGAATTGCTCTCCTTCATTTCTGTTCTATTATGCAGCTCTCTAACTCTGGAGTATTGAACGTGCCAGGAAAGTTCAGAATGCGGCTTAATTTTTAGGGAAACTGTCTGCTTAAAAAGGAAATATACCCGAGGTTGTAACAAACTACTTGAGCATATTCTATGAGCAAAAAGAAGATATGTGTCAGAGAAATTATACTTTGTGAATTGTTTGCCTTTGGTTACTTAAGTGAAAAAAACCCCAACCAACCATCTTTTGCAATTAGTTCTGAAATTTTTTCTATTTTAATTTCAATATTTGTCTTATAAACTGCTAGATGTATTTGTGAGAAAACTTGTGAATTCGACTTCCAAACACAACCTCAACAGTGAAAATTATTTAAGAATTAAGTTATAAAGCTATCTATTGAAAGGAAAGACCAGGGTTATTTTCATCCTGTGGCTGAAAGTGTCTCTCTAGCAACTGGAAATAGAGTTAAGCTTGCCAAGAGTTCCTTGTGAAGCAGATGGAGAGGCAACTAACAACCTTGCTGAAATCTTGTTGGCTAAGCCTTCTGAGTATCCACATTGCTCCCGGAGTTACCTATCAAATTAACTTGATCACTGCACTATATGAAAGTTCAATCTTGTCAATGACTGTTGCAATTTTGCACCCTTCCCTCTCCCTGAGTTCCGAACAAACAGTTAAACTCTCAGTTATCTCTTCATGTGTTTAAGAGTGATTACAGGTCTGTGGCTGATTCCTGGAGAACTTCCACGGCCATGTGCATCTTCTTTTCTTATAGGCTTTACTTTTTTTTTTACTGATATTCAAAAGACACCCAAGAATGGGATAATTATGTGCCTGCAAACTTTTAACAACTACATTAAATAGTATTATATATGGCTGCATGCACTGAAGGATAGAAAATGCAAATGTTTGGTTGTTGAATAAGATGTGTTTGCAGAATGCAAAGAAACAGCCATGGACTCTGCTGGCATTCTCAGATGCACAACATGATCCAAAAGCTGATTGTAGGATGATGCTATCTGTCTTTTCTTGCTGCCTGTGGGTTCTGAATATAAATCACAAGCTGCATATGATTCAGCTGATCCTCTTTGTTCCCACTGTGACCTTATAGTAAATGTATTGTTTTTTCATTTATATTTAACAACAGATGAAAGTATGTTGGGCCTTGCTTCCCTATCCACGCAAACTAAATCAATATTTCAAACACATTCTGTGGTACCAATTAACTGTTCCCCATCAGCAGTAATGTTGTCTGTTTTAGAAGTTGCCACACCATCCATTCTGTTTGTTTCTTATTTTTGCAAGTGTGCAACCAACAAAAGTGGAATCAAAAGTTTGTTTAATTGACATTTCTTCCTTTTCAGTTGCAAGAAACTGTGTCTATACAGAAAGCACACTGTGAAGTGAGTAGATGTGTTGATATAAAGTCATTGATGTTCTCCCTCTGCTTCCACTATGTGGTACTGCGTATTCTGACGTGGGTCTGTGTGTCAGTTGAATTATTAAGAGCTTCTCAGTTCACAGAGCCAAATTATGCTCTTTGATATGCATGGAACCCCTTCTCTGAAGCAAGAGAAACCATAGCTAGTCAATTGTACATCATGTGGCCTTCAAGAACTGCAATGTTCAGAAGCGCCCAAGAGTGAAGGTAGCCTGTATTTTCAAAGAGGGCAGGCTTTGGGAATCACAAAATAATATGTTATGGCAAGAGGCAAGAGTGAAATTTCTAACCTGTCTGGAGAACATAGGTGGCCAAGCCTTGTAGGCAGCTTTGAAAGGCACATATAATCCAGGGGAGCTTCAGGTTGGATATTAGGAAGAACTTCTTCACTGTAAGAGTCGTTAGGCATTGGAACAGGCTCCCCAGGGAGGTGGTGGACTCACCATCCCTGGAGGTGTTCAAAAAACGTTTAGATGTGGCGTTTCGAGACATGGTTTAATGGGTTTAGCGGGCATGGTGGTGTTGGGTAGATGGTTGGACTTGATGCTCTTTGAAGTCTCTTCCAACCATTATGATTCTATGATTGAGAAACACAGAATTTATGGAAAATATTTTTAACAGGAAATGTATTTATTTATTTTAAAAAAGCTATGTTTGACCCAAGCCATTTGGCACGGGAGTACTGTGTGGACAGAAGGATTTCAGATCTATATGAAAAGTAAAAATTGTTCATGGAAAAAAAAATCATTCATTCTGTGAAAGGACGTAAGAGATTTCTTCTCAATTTTAGGTAGAAAGGGGGCTGGCTTGGTAAAGAAGTTATTTTCTTAAAAATGCATTCAAGATTAAATTATTAGTAAATGCAAGTTGAATTTGTTGAGTAGTTTCAGATTAATTAAAAAATGAAAATTTTCAATGAATATGATGAAATTATTATGAATGTTACATAGATCCCTTTATAGATCTTTCTATTTGAAAATTCTTAACCATTTGCTGAAAATTTGCCTCCAAAACTGGTTTTAGATTGACTAAGAACAGGGATTTTTTGTTATTTCATGAAAAACCAAATTAATATATTTTAAAAAAAAGAGAAAAAATATATCGAAGAAGGCCCTTTTCTCCCGCACACCTCTGGAAGAAACCCGGGATAGCTGTGTAGGTGATTGCTTTAGCTTAGTACTATCCTTTTTTCTCGATATTTCCTTGTCTCTTATCTATATACCTCCACATTCGCTCATGTGTCTTCTCTGGCATTCAGCTCCTATGTCAGCGTAAGCCCTTCTGCTGGAATTTCCAAAGAAGGATTTCTCATTGAGGGACTCTCAAGTAGCAGAGAGGGAATAGGGCAAATCAATCCTGACAGTGTCAACGCTAATTTGTCACATAAGAGCTATAGACAAGTACAAGTATAATGTGATGCTGTGTGGAACAGCCCCATCACAATCCTGAAGCCTCTGTCATTCTTTAGAGGCAATCTGTAATGGCAGTGCTCTGGCCAGGACTTGCTGTATATATCTGTATGTCCCACTCATTGGAACAGCAGTTATGTTTTGATCCTAGCTAGCTCACACCGAGTGCCTAAGGTATGTCCACATCATGACTCTTTTGTTTGAAGGCCGTGTGTTCTGTGCAAATCTGTTGGCAAAAGAAAAATCTTTCTTATCTCATGCTTATTCCTACAACTGCAACCACAGAGAAGCAAGTGTTATATGCAAGCAAATCGATCTCTTATAAGGGAGGCAATTTCCTGTTTTCAAGAACCTATAATGAGATTAGGAAAAAAAAAAACCACCAACACAAATTTAGTAAATTCGCTAAGGAGATTATTGAACTGAAGTCAGACGAGCTTGAAAGTGTATTTCCTGTTTGTCCCAGATTATAACTTTCCATTTTTAGTTTGCCAGGGCTGACCTCATGGAAGTTTTTCTGCAGAAGGTACTTGGCACTTCCCTTCTTTAGACAAAAGATACAAATATTGACAAATGGAAAGTCATATACAAATATATATACAGGTCAAATACCTATTTTTCTACTGAGAAAACCAAAACAAGTCTACTCAAGGTACACTGGATCTCTTAGGTGATGTAAAGTATCCTGAATTTGACCCAAGTCTGTGGATTTATGCAGCTAGACCACAGCTGTGGCTTTGGCTCTGAGTTTCCTATTAGAAGCCTGAACCCTCCTGAGAAGCTGGGCTTCGCCAAAGAGAGGCATCTGTGGGGCTTAAATTTGAATTCTGAAAGGTTTCAAGGTTGTAGCGGAGCAACTCTGTATAGCATCACCTCATTCCCACTTTTGAGAGATGTAATTTCTTCTTAAATCTCGTTCCTTTGTAGGAAAAATTTTCAAACAGCTGCATCTTAAAGATATTCCATATTTGCAGTTACCCAAGCTGAGAACATGTAAAGAAGCAGTGATAGTTTCAAAAATAAAGGTTGAAATAGCTAAATAAATAAAGGCAGTTTGGAAATAAAGCATGTATGTATGCTTAATAATATGTCAACTGAAATAAGTACTTCACATCCATTTATTCACAAAGTAAAGTAGAAAAACCCACAACAGCATATATTCCATGCAGTTTTTCTCCTAAATAGTATGTTCATGATAGCATAAAGCAGACTTAAAATTGTGCTCGTGCTTATTCTTTTCTCCATACTTTGGTCAGACTGAGATTTTCCTGCAACAGTTGGTGTACAGTAAATCCATTGAGATATGGAACCTTGTGGATAATGTACTAGGTAATTTGTTACCTGACATGTATCAAGGAGTTCATGTGACACTTAGCCTTACATTCCGCACTGTGTTTTGGTTTCCAAAGAAAGTTGGAAGCGTTGGTGCTGACGGGGAGAGTTTGAGAGGGCTTGGACCTTTCTACCGGAGATGACCCTACAATAGCTGTAGTCTACAGAAATGCTAAATTCCCTTGAGATAAAAGCAGGCTGCTCAAAAAGAGTGTCTTTCTTACAGATTTGTACTTGGCTTCTACTTTCCTTCCTGAAGTACTTACAAGGCTTTTTGCACTTTTGCAACTGCAGTTGCAGAAGCTTTATGCTGTCTTGCTGGCAGGAATCTCAAAACAGCAGGTGCTTCCAGCGTGGGCTTTTCAGCATGTGCTGACCTCTGGGCTAGTCTGTTCCTAGGTTAGCTATCTTAAACCCAGTTTGCAGCTAACTGTAAACCACAGAAGTAGATTTTAAATACATCACACACTTTCCAGAAGAGTAGTTTCATTTGATTACAGCATGCCACAAATGAGGTGAGCCCAGAGCCTAAGTGGGCTGGGAGCCTGCCTTTCTGGTTTACTGTTTCTCTCCTGCAGTATGTGAGGGTTCTCTTAAGATGCTGGATTGCCAATAACTCAACAGTGAATCCTAACTCTAAAAACTTACCTCCGAATGGGGCAACTGTGGTTTGGATTTATTTTTTTTTAAATTTATTTACTGTGTAATAAGGGAAACATTATATCTATTCAGCAGATGTGAACTTCCCTGTTATCCTATAGCTCTTATTTTCAACCTTCAATTCACTAGGCTGAAGCTACAGAGAGTTAAGCTTTGTCTTGACAAGATCTGAAGTTATTCATCAAACAATTATACATTCCTTCCAATACCAAGTATTCCAAGATGCTAAAAGCCCTTTGGTACTAGGGAAAAGTTCCTGTGTAAAATGGTCTTTCTTTAAAGATGGCTGGGTAAATCAGTGTTAAGCCTGTCTGCAGATACGTCACTGCCTCACTCTACCCAATTTCCCTCTCACACAATATCCAGGAACCTGTGACGGATCAGAATAAATGTTTAACAGTATCTTGGGGTTTCACTGACTGGTGGGTAGCTGGGTCCAAGAGAAACATTTTTACTGAACAATGTGAGAACAGAGGACTGGTCTTTCAATTTTGTTTACATACTCGGTTAGTACCACAGAAAGTCAAAGTACTGTCAAGACCCACAAAGCTACAGCTTGTGAGCTTGCCTGGTAGGTTTTCAGTCTGTCACACAACTGTCAGTGTGTTTGTTAGGCTTATTTCAAAGAAATGGCTTTAAATGTAGAAAGAAAGCCATGCCACTGAACTTGTTCAGTATAGAAGGTTGGTTGCACTCTTACTAGCTACCATTTTCCCTGCATTACTGATCTACTTCAGTTTCCAGAAATCTTTTTTTCTAGTAGTTATTTTTAGTTACCATTAATGCTGCAACAATCCTCTATGGCAGTATTTAACAAGGAAAAATGCCTGTAGAAAATTGTTGGCATTTAAATGAAAGATACAGCATGCAGAAAAGTAATTCGATCAGGAAAAATTTTCGTATCCTTTCATGGGTGAAGAATACTGAATGCCAATTGGTGTTTCAAAGTTCAGGTTAGATTCAGATCACCATGACTGAGGAATACAGTCTATCAGTTGTAAGGGAAGGTAAGTTACAGCTCAGATGGTAAATGTGTCAGATAAACAGGCAGTATCTTGAAGGTTGCTTATAAGGTTTTTTTAAGTATTTATAACTATACTTCATCATTAAGGGAAAGTCTGGATGGATACAAGTCCATCTTTAGATACTGTGCTCCAGTACCTTCCTATACATTGTGAAGAATTTAACAAGATTGATTGGCAATAATGACTGCTCTGTTCATGGGAAGAATGGGAAACTTTGAAAGGTGAATGACTGAAATAAAAGTGGTATACTGCTGTCTGTCCAGTTATTAGCAAATGCATGCAGAGTTGCTCCATTTAATTCACTTTTCTCTAAGAGGGAGTCACTTCCAAGAAACAGCCTGAAACCTTGATATAAACCCTTTTGGAACAGCTGCTCAGTCCCAGCAGAGCACAACAGGGCAGCTTCCCCTATTTACAAAGAACAGAGTCCTGCTAGACTCCGATTTGCTCTGCGGTAAGTGCTGACCTCAACATTCACTGGGAGAAGGGAATTTGAAACTCTGAGTTACTCAGCGCTGCATAGGATTAAAGGCTCTGGTTTCATTCTATTTAAATGCATACTCAAACTTTTTTCAGTACCTTGAATTAGATTATCAAAATGGAATTAAATTTGAGAATGCCAAAATTTAATGTGAAATGGAGCTCTTATTCTCTTGCCTGCCTCAGTTATGACAAAAAGACCCCTGTGCTTTTTGTACTGTCATGGCAAGTGCCCAATTCGAAGAGAAAAAGACTATAACAAAAATTAAGAGCTTCCCTTTGCTGGACTCCCTAGTAGCACTCTAACTTTGAACAGATTGGTATCCACAGCTCCAGCTTCAAACCCTAAAGGAAAGTGGCTTTGTCTGATAGTTTTATTATATGTTTTTAAACTACATGCAATGAGAGAAATAGTGATTTAGTGGTTCTGCAGTGCTTTACTGACTCAAGTTCAGATTATAACAGACTGCTAACCCCTATTTCTCACCTGTAACTCCCACCTATAAATTATAAACATGCTGGCACAATCGTTATATTATTATTTTTTTATAGCTCTCAATTTACAACTCTGGCTGTCCTTGAGCTGATTCTTTGTATTTGTTACAGTCTCCTGAGGGAGGATTCATTGAATAGTGACTCCACATTTTAGCTCAGAGAAAATTCAGTCTCATTCTGATGTCTTCAATTTTTCACAAGACCTTACTGTTCCTCATTGATTATGTGCTGAGGATTAATTATGCTGTCACTTAATGTATTTACATCCTTGGACAATGTAGGGGCTCACTTATTCTAGTATGGTCAGCATTTTTCCCTGGTATGGGGCATGTTTGTTTTATTAATTGCTGGAGGAGCAACATATTGCCATTAGAATGAATGGAAGTCATCGGTTAGTGAAGTTGTATTTATTCCCTCAATAAATCTATAAAGATAATTTTCTCTTGCTACTTGGAGAACTGGGATGCCTACATCTTTTGGCTTGAAGGCGTCAGAAAAATTGGTGTCTCATCAAAGAAGATTACTGTCTGATAGGTTGTTTTATACAGGTCAGTGCACTGTCCAGAGAAATGTGATATTATGTAGATCTGCTTTTTCAAATACATGACAAAAGAAGTATGATCAAATATGTGAAATGTGTGCTATGGATTCTTACTTTTAGTAGTCAGAAATTTCTATCCATTCGTCTTGCAGAACTTTAAAAATAGAAAGATAGGTGGATGTTAAATACATAATTGAAAACGTTTCTCAAAGAAGTTCAGAAAGAGAAAGTAAGATTTAAAATTGCAAAGAACTAGGCATTTTGGTATACTGAGACTACTGCTAGTTCAGAACCTAACTATCCACTCCTCCAAGAAATCCACAGGACAGCTAAAAGAGAGGACATCCCGGGAGGTTTTCTCCATAAAATGTTGTGCATTTGGAGGGGTCAGCACTGTCATTGCAGTTTCCTCCACTTGCTTCTCCAGAGGCTGTTTAGGATTAGCCCTAAAGTTGTTAGGAGAATGCTAGAAAGCCAGTGCCATTTATAGAAAAGACTTGTGCTGTACTCTCGAGCCAGTTCCCCAGCACAACTTAGTATCTCCATACTAAGATCCATATACACCTTATTATTTATACAGTGTACACCTTCTGTGAAAAATTATTCCTGTCCATGATGTGAACTGTGGGGGAAATGCTGAGATGAAATGTCGTTGAGATATCACCTGACATTGTGATATATTGCCACCTAAAATTACACAGAGGCAACTGAGAGCCATATGGCCTCCGGGCTGAGTGGCAATGTCAAGTCTGAGCATTCATCCCTCTCAGTCCTTCCAGCAGGTCTCACTTTTGGATCTCTGGACTTTTGAGATCTCGGGAAAAGGGAATTCTGCTACATGAAAAGTATGAACATGTGAGCAGATACTGCAGAAATGTGCTTTGAAGGTTAGCTTATTAACTTGGTAATAAATAAACATTGTACAGAGGTTGAAGTTAGAGGTCAGGAGGAGGCACAGCTTTGCTTCTACTGCAAAAAGCAGAAAATCCACCACTAATGTTTTTTTTTTCCTGAATTGGGTATGTAATAGTTCCTTCTTGGGTGCTGTGGCAGATGGTTTTCATGTGTTTAAATCCATTGTAACCATAAATCCCAGACTAACAGAATCCCTAATCCTCCTCCTTGGTTTACCTAGTAAAAGATGAAGTTATTAGTATGAGAGGAGAAAGCACTCTGATTTATCAAAGTAATCCTAAAAGCTTCTAGTTTTATGACATGCAGAAACAGAAAGGGTTTGAACATTATTCTTCTACTTTTTTTATACAGGACTAAGGCAGCATTTTTAGCTGACTATATTGTTTATTTTCTCAGTGCGACGCTGCTTGTGCAGATGCTGGTTGTTTTAGATGTTTGAATGTTACAGGTGTATGTCGTGTTTCACACGGCACCCCAGTCAGCTAATGAGAGAAAATGCGCAGGACTCCATTAAACACATGAAAATAGTGCAGCTTCTGCTGAGTGTGCGCAGAATTGGCTGGTGCAGTCATCCCCACGCTTATCTCACTTTCATAGGAATTCACTCTGGATGACATACCTCTTCTCATCCGAAATTTCTTAAATACTTGAATCTAAGTCTGCATTTTACAATTAGAAATTGCATTTGATTAGCAATGGTTTATATCAACTGATTTTCTCCCACTTGTGGACAAATATCTGGCTGGAGGCCTCGGGCAGTGTATCTGTGCAGTGAAATAAAGCATGATTCGTGCTACACTCCTGCTTCCAGTGTGACCTTGGCTGTGGGGATCTAATGTACAAATATAGATCTCCAGGGACTTCTTACTCAACACCCTTGTGTCAGTGGTCTGAACATATCTCCCTCTCACACACTTGCTGTGAACTGAGTGAGTTTTTCCAGGATCTAAGTGCTAGGCCGGAGCATTAATTAATACTAGTGTCAATCTGGTGGTCTTATTTTAAGGCACACATCTCTGTTAACAACTCAGTAGCTTTTGTTTGAAGATGTCATATCTGAGACCCTCATGCTGTGTTTGATACTGAACTTTCTGCGCGTTTCAGCTTTAGCACAGTGAGTGGAGTTGAAACTGTGGCTGAGCGCTCCGTAGCACCGCGCTCCAACCTTACCTACCTTTCTGCATGTTCTGACAGGCTTCTGTAGTCATTGACTTCATGTCTAGGCCATAACATACTGTGGTGCTACTGGCTGAATATCTCTTCCTTGCTAGTCTCATGCCAATAGACAGATCTGAGGTCATTGTTCAGAATCATTAAATTGCTGGCCTGATATCAAAGCAGAAGTTTCCTGTGCAGATATTAGGATACACTATTTTTTGACATCACAAAATTAAGAATTCCTGGTATTCAGGGTTTATGTCAAGCCACAGACCTTTATGAGATCGCCAACTCTCTACCTTGTTGCATGACTGCTGAGAGCCATTGGACTGCTGAAGTCTCTGGCCTAGCAATCTTTCATACTAATTTGGTATTGAGGTGCAAGCCTCTTTTTGTTGGCATTTCCATAGTAACTTCAGGATGCTGGGATGGTATTAAACCACCAGTTTCAGTAAGAGGTACTACTCTGTCTCTCTCGTTGCCGTGTGTACGTGAAGGCAGCAAACTGGCTCATCATCTCTGATGAGTTGGTGACACAGTGCGAGTGCTACACCAGTCTGTCTTCAGCACACCCTGCCTGACTTACTGAAAGCACAAGTGTGTGTGAGGGTACAGTTTCAGAAAATATTAACTATGTGATGGTACTAGACTTACAAAATTTCTGGGCTAGACCTAATCTGTGATCACACCAGTCATTTAAAGGAGAAATTACTGAAAAGGAGGATCTTGTATGAACTGCAGGAAAAGTTCTGTTTCTTCTTATTTCCAGTGACAACATTGTCACTGAATGTGGAAGAATTCTGGTACGTGCACATAGCTCTAAGGTAACATTATCACCTTACCAAGAGCAGTATAATCTAATTAGAATAGTTCAAAATGACATGACACCTTAAGTTTCACATGTGACAGAGTGTTCAAGAAATAATGATTGATCTGAAAGAAGAAATGTTTATTCACTGGAGAGACCTGATAAAAGAGGAGGGGCAATCACTGTGGGTAAAAGAGGGAAACCCAGGTACCCTGGGTGCCTTAGAAGTTTGGGAGAAAGGTGAGACTGGGAAGAGGATATCGATCTTTGTGTAGGAAAAGCAAAGGAGAACTGCAGGAAGACAGCTGTAGCATTCTGAAAGCTTATTCCACACAGTAGGATTAGCTCCATGCAGTTCACTGAACAAGAGCCATGCATTGACTGCATGACAAAAGCCGTCTGTGGTTATTCACTGTCTCATGTTTTTTATTCGTTCTTTCTTTTTCTTTCTTTTTCAAAATTTTTTTAGTACTTTTCCCCATTTAGTGGCTCACATTATTTTACTTATCGTGTGTCCTAAGGGATTTTTAAGGAGGATTGAGAGCTGCATTTGTGTCAGATGGAGCCTGAATGCTAATTACCAGCCTGACAGGGTATAATAACAATACAAGAGCATCAGTGAAGAAAAAAAAAAGAGCAGAATATACAATTATTTTATGAAAGAGTTTCTTTCCTTGAGGGAAAAATCTGCACATTTACCATCTGTGACAAAGGAGATGTTGAACTACCCATAGCTCTGCATACATGTGTGTATGGAACAGGATGAACTTGAAATGACATTAAGCAATTTTGTTATTGCAAGAAAAGACTAGAAAAGGTACTGAACTGCAAAGCTGCATTTCCCTCTCTTTCAAAAGCCTAATTCAGGTTGATAAATGAAACATGATGTAAAGCAGAAATACTATATAGACTTCTATGGAAGCATTTATTATACTGCACAAAGCTTTCATTTTTCTTTGTGCCATGTTCTAGATGGAAACTTACAGTATGTTGAAAGAAAAATGTAGACGACCTAAGTTGTGTCAGTATTAATGATATGTTTAGACGGAGTTTATTTGTGTACAACAAAGGACATTTTAGCAATAATAAGGGATGGCTCCCAGCAACAAAACCTTCTTACTCTGAAGTAAGTGTATTATTTAAAGTTCTTCTCTCAACTAACTTGATAATATGTACTGCTATCTAGTTTTCAGTCTGGTTTTCAGTTTTCACTTAAGTAGCATGAGAAAATTAGGCCATATGACATTGCACAAATTAAATTCTGGATTTCCTCAGTTAACTTCTTCATGTGCTAGAGAAGGCTTCTTACCTTTGTACTCCTTGTATATTTGATCACAAATAGTCCTTCACAAAACTTAGCTCAAGTCCTGTATAATCATGTGCTATCAACTGACAGCTGAATCTGGACCTTTCACATGTGACATTCTTCAACTTGCAAAAGAGGATAGTACAATATGTTTGAAGTCTAAATTGAATGTCAGGAGCTAAAGCAGAGAAATACCTGGTACAGGCTATGGAAAGCAGGAGAGTTAGGCTCTGTGGTGCATGAGAAAAGAATAACTTCCCTCAGGAGGCTTCCAATGGGGAACCTGACCTACAGCGCATTTCTGTCACCTTTCCTCTTATTGATGTTCTCAGGCCATAGCTAACAGCAGAAGCATGACTGTAGTACTAAATACTGATTTGTAGTCAAAGTAGATGAAGCAGCCAAAAAGGAGTCTCATTTTAGAAGGACTCTGGAACATAGAGAAAAGAATTGAAGAAGAAGCTGTAGCCAAACGATCTATCAGTCCTGTGAACAAACCATGTTAAAACACGATGGAAGAGTTGTAGACAACCATATACAAGAAGTGACAGATGGAATGTCTGTGGATCAAAGGAGGAGTGTGTGTACACTGCAGGCTAAAGTATATCAGTAATATCAACATATTATATATAGATAGAAATAGATAAAATAGCATATATGCATTCACTTGAGTTATTGTGTTATTTTCTGTTCTTCCTCAAGAAGGACATCATCAGATTTTTTTTCTGTATTCCTTGGAATAATTTAGCAGCTTGCAGACCTTAACCTTTAACAAGAGCCTTAATTATTACAGGAATAGGAAAATGCTGTTATCACCAGTTCACCACAAAGCGGTGTCCATGCAAAAATATTTTGATTCTGACTGTAAGGAGCACCCTATTGCATAGAACATGAGGGTCAGTTATAATGTACTTGGCATTATACAGCTTTCATTTGGCCAGTGGTTAGTTTTCTTCTCCTCATATGGGTGTTTTTAAGTAAATTTTCTATGTATATTACTACACCAGTGAGAATTTTAACTGACTTAAAGAATAACAACCATGAAAGACCAATCTTTGGACTACAGCAGAAGTACATGCAGACAAAGCTGTCATGAGACTAGATTACTGTATTCTTATTGCCATATTGAAGGAACATTATCTGATACCACTTAGAAAGACCAGTTGATAAAAGCCACGGAAGTTCAGTGTGGGTCAGCAGTCATCATTAACTATTTGAATACCAAGTCAAATATTTTAATAATGTGTCAAATATTTTAATAACATAGTCTATTTTTTAGTGTGTATTTCCTTGCAGCTTGTAATCAGGGAAAATAGAAGGTATGTTATTTGTCTTCCTACATTTCATTCCACAGTCGAAGTTTGACAGTAACAGTACTTGCACAATTTGAATGCTAAAAATGTAAATAATATATGTGCTTCCTACATCTGTGGCAGATAAGTGACAAGTTGGCATACCATGAATGAAATATTTCAACTCTTTTTGCCTAGAAAGGACAGGCATTGCATAGGCTACGTACCCAGTTGTAGAGACAACTGGTGAACTCTTGACTCTGCAAGTTGATGGAAAAGCTCTCATTGACTATACTGAATGCATTCTTTTACCCAATTATTTTAGAAATACACATAACCAGATTGTTTCTTTATCATGGAGCAAACAAATCTATGCATTGTAGCATCAAGCCTCAGCAGTTAAGTCCATCTTACACCATGACTTTTCCCTCCTCTTCTGTTTTTTTAAAAAATCATCCTTTCTAAATTTTAACTTCAGTTCATTGCTGTCTTTCTAGGGGAAACGAAGAACTATTTTTAACACTGCTCTTTCAACAAATAGGTAACTCTTCAGTTAGATATGCTCATATAATTAGAAAGCTGTTTTGCCTTAGCTTTGTGAGGCAGTTTTATGTGTTCTACAAAAATATGTCTTTCGTGCAGGTTGTGACACAAGCTATGTGCGAGTATAGCAATTTGCAGGGATTTTTGATCGTTGTGTGGAACAAATTAGAGCAAAATCCTAAGAACTCTGTGCCCATACAAAGTTATTTGTAGCTAAATGTGATGAAATACTAATGCCATGAGCCAGACTGTATATTAGTAACAAATACAAGCTATTCAGACAAGAGTCAGCAAAGACAGAATTATGCCTTGGTTCATATGGTTGCTCTCTGGTAGTTAAGAAGTTCGTAGGATGGTACAAGTTGGACTAAATGGGCATTGAATCTGATTAGTACTCAAAACCCCAAACGTCTATCAGTTTGACATAGGTGTGATTTTTCAAAGTTGCTCTTACTATATCCTTGAAAAACAGTAATTCCTTTGTGCATCCCAGCATAGCAACACGTTACAGCAGTGTAGGCTGTTTCTCTATATTAGGCAACGATTCCATTGAAATGGGCATTAATTTCAGAAATTAAAGAGTAGATTGTAAATTCTGGCAGATTCCTTCAATGCAGAAGGTAGTTATCAAAATATTGCCCTGACAAGCAAAGTGGCTGAGCCTGGGCAAGGGCAGCCAGTTCTCTCTGTGAGCTTCCCAATGGAAATGTCTCTTTTTCCAGTTTTAGGTGCTCCTGTGCAATTTGAAGAATCTAAGCTGTGACAATAGGTACCTTGTCCCAAACATACAAGCTGACAATTGGCCATACCTTTTACAAGCAAATGTTTGAGCTTCAGCTTTCAAACTACTCCAGTATTTTTCTATTACAGATGACCTTGTGGATTTCCTGCTAAATGCCTGTTAGTAAGACGCTCTTGCACAAAGATGCTTACTCTTGATGGGGAAAAAAAAATCACTTAGCGGTATCCTGTGTTTGAAGATGTTATCATCAGCAGGCACACAAGTGATTATGGACAGCATTGTGAGGGTCCATAGTGTTTGGGATTGGCTCTTGCTGAAAAGGACAGTTGTACCACATCAGTGTTCTCCACTAACTGGAGATGATGATAGGTGTAACATCTTCTCAGTGCTGAAATGCAGCACACCAGCTGCATTTGGTGTAAACTACAGTGAGCAACTCAGGAGAAAGTTACTCTCTTCTTCTTCTCCCTGACTTTTATAGAGTTCCAAAGCAAAAT
>NW_009609888.1:0-11814 GCF_000690535.1 Cariama cristata
GGGTCTGGAGCACAAGTGTGATGGGGAGCCGCTGGGGGTGTTTGGAGAAGAAGAGGCTGAGAGGAGACCTGATAGCTCTCTACAACTGCCTGAAAGGAGGGTGTAGCCAGGTGGGGGTCGGTCTCTTCTCCCAAGTAATAAGCAATAGGACAAGAGGAAATGGCCTCAAGATGCACCACGGGAGGTTTAGATTCGATATTAGGAAGAATTTCTTCACGCAAAGGGTTGTCAAGCACTGGAACAGGCTGGCCCGGGAACCGGCAGAGGCCCCATCCCCGGAACCATCCCTGGAGGCATTTAAAAGGCGTGTAGACATGGTGGTTAAGGACATGGTTTAGTGGAGGACCTGCCCGTGCTAGGTCTATGGTAGGACTCGATGATCTTAAAGGTCCTTTCCAACCTAAATGATTCTATGATTCTATGATTTGCACTGCCTTTTCACAGTGGGCAGAGCCATGTCTGCAGACACCTGCTCGGGGCTCCGAGTGAACGCCCTGTTCACTCAGCAGATGATGGCTTTGCCCTCAGGTTTTGCAGCTCCCGCACCAAGGTCAGCAGAAGAAGAGGCCCTTCCGAGCCAGACTCCAGCACAGAGCTCATGGTCTGGCACCAACCCCCTCCACCAGCAAGCATGGGCTGATGAAGCCAGCTTCACTGCTGAAGAGAACACAGAAGCATTTGTGTGTTCCAGTGAGCAGTAAAGATGGGTGGAGGAAAAAAAAATGAGACTTGTAATCCCTTAAACCAGTACAGACACTAAATGGGAAAGAAAGGGAAATACCACTATGTTATAAAAACCAGGAACAAACCTCTCATCTTCTACACCTCCTACCTGGCTCTGCCTGGTGGCAGATGGGATACTTCAGGGTTTGCTCAAGTCATAACATGATTCCCCACCACCTTTTGCAGGGAGACCAGTGCTTCCCTGCCAGAAGGGGCTCCTCTAGAAGCTCAGCACCTCCCCACAGCATCTCCACATTGTTACTTCCCAAAAAGAAAAAAACAATCGGTAAACCAATTCTTAGTACCTTACAAATGTCAGGAAACCAAAGACAGATGTGCATGTCGCATCATTGGCATTCGCTTCCCTCATGAAACTACGATTGTCATTTTAATACACGTTTTTCCTCCTGTCACAGACAGGAGTAAAATAAAGACTTCAAAAGCAAGTATGAAAAGAGTTGTTCTTTTTCATCACATGGCTGGAATAACAACTAAAAAGCAAACCAAATGGAAATCAAGTGACTTCTGAACAGCTTTATTTCTAAAAATGTCTAGTGAGTTTATTTACCCCAAAATTGGAAACACACCCAACATGATTTCTAGCAGGGGAACAAAGGATATTTGAAACCCATTTGAAGATCATGTCATGATGGACATTCAGGACTTTCTGAAAATACTAACTTTTTAAAGCTCAACTGAAAACATTTCAGGGCAACGAGAATGAAAACAGACATCTGATAACTAACTTCATGACACAGACTGCATCTCACATGTATGAAAGAGCATCTCTAGCTTCCCTGAGGTAATCTGCCAGCCCTTTGAAAACTTTCTTAGGATAAAGGCACCGAGAAGTGCATCTAGTTAAAAAGTGCATCCAGTCTTCATTGGTCAACAAACTGTTCTAAAATATCTGAGAAAGAGAAAGATTTCCAGCTCTCTCTAAGCAATGAAGATCTCCTTGCCTGAGGGCAATGAAGGCCTCCTTGTCTGACCAGGTGGCAGGGGTCCTGCAACTCCAGCTCTACAGCTATCACTGCCACCTTGCCCGAATGACACCCTGCAACATCCCAGGAGCCATCAGTCCATCCCAGGCCCATCTCCTCCAGCGCAGAGGAGCAGAGGCACACCACCAGGCAGGGACCCACATTATGGGGTCAAAGGATGGGACGCCCCATCTGGATTCCGCCACAGGGAGCTGCAGCCCCAGGTCCCAGGCGTGACACCACTGGAAGAGTCAAGAGGAGCCGGCACCCTCATGTTGGGCACACACACAAATGCTTCTGTGTTCTCTTCCAGTAACTTACAGTGATTTTCCAATGTATTTTAAATTTGCAAGATGGTAGAAGCATCAATTCAGTTTTGTAAGATTTTGGGGAAGAAAGGATGGCCAATCACAGAGACCTTCAAAACACCCACAGAAGGTCGTACCTCAAGACACAAACCTGCAAGAGCCACCCAAACACAAGGCAACTATCTGGAGGCACTCACCACCAGCCATGTGGAGAGGACAAAAAACACTGCTTCCAATCTTTACATATTTACTTGCCTATTTATTTTACTTTTCCGGTGTTGAAAAACACAGGGAAGCTGCTGAGGCATCTCAACTGCATGCGTCCACATGACAAAAACCACAGGTATGATAAATCTGGCATCCTCTGCCCTTCCAATTTTAATGCTGGCTCAGGAAATAGCACTGCTTAGAAGTGGAAAGGCAACTGCATTGCTCAGCTCATTTTTGCTCAGTTTACATCCTGACGCAGGCTGTGTCAAGACATTTCACAGACAGGTCAAACAAGAAACTCAAAAGATGGTGTATTTTTCATGCAGACACAGCCATGGTTTTTGCTAGATGATTTACACCCTCCCTAGGCACCAGAAGAGCTAGAGCTTCAGCCTTTCAACCCCAGATTAAGGCAAGCAGCTGGAAGAAACCTTTACTCCAGCCTGAACGATGCACCCATTCCTCTGCAGGGACACAAGCAAGTGCCAACGCACTGCAGCTGCGAAGCAAATGCAGCTGATTGCAATTTTTTGGTTGGTTGTATTTAATTTCTAGAATTTGCCCCTCCGAATATTTTCCTATAGCATCATCCTTTCCTTCAACTAGGAATCTTTCCTGCTTCCGGCTGCGACCACCAGTTTCCAAAGGGAAGGGTGCCTCCAGTTTGAGACCAACTTTGAACAGGTACCAGGGCTTTGGTCCCACTCTTCCTCTTCTCCCATTCTCCCAGGGAACATGGGGAAGAGATGCCTTCATGGCAGATTTTGCTCCTAACCTCAGAAAACCATAGCATTAGCCTGCAAGAGAAGGCATGACGCATCTTTTCATACACAAAGGGAATGAGTCCCTGCAGTAAACTATAAACTCAGTTCAACAGCACTACAGAACTGAGTTTTCCTCTGGAAATACTTTTTTCCATCTAAATATGAAGAAACAGTTTGACATCTATGATGGTACCTACCTTAATTTATCAGACTGAATTAATTAAATAAGAGCCCAAATCCAAACCACAATCCCTATATCTCTTTTGAATTGCTCATTTAAAATTCTAAAAGAAATAAGGGAAGACTAGCAACCAATCATCATAATGAAAAAAAGACATACATGCTGCAATTGGAAAAACCAGTAAATGCAGTTTATACACAATACAAATCTGTCAAATGTATCTCCTTCCCTTGCCACACAACAAACTTTTTTTTTTTTGAACTTAGGTACAGAAGGTATCTGTTCGTAAGACACTGAAACCAAGTTCACTGACACTTCAAAAGCTATGAAAATTCAGCAGCTATTAAGCAACAGGGATCAGGTTAGTATCCACAAGAAAAATAAAAGCATGCTACTCCATGAAGTAATATCCAAGCTATTACTGCTTTTGCTGCAGGCAGTAAATAAGATTACTTTCATCCTTTATTCTGGTACTCAAAAGCAGTCAAACCTGTTCAGGAACAAATACAGACATAAATTATTTTTTCAAACACTCTCTCACCAGAAATAGTTTCACATAGTATTAGCAAGGAACTCTTAATTTCTGATTTTTAATTTTGTGATCCCCTATATGTGAAAAACTGTATTAACAATGTGTTGATGTACTGGTATTTACGACAGCCTAAAGCCTCAATATAAAATTTCAATACTGAAACAACATTTTTTCAAAAATCAAGTATTTTAATGCCGCCCCTCCTCCCTACAGGATCACAACACCCAATGTATAAGAGCAGTTACCTTCCAAGCAAATGCAACTGAAGACAAAGGAATTATTCACATGAGCAAAATTACCACAAATTACTTCAGGGGAATCTAGGCTTTAATCTTGTTGTTCATGATTTCACTATAGCTAATGTTTAAACATTTACATTACTCATTTAGCTGTTTTAAACATTAGTCAAATTGAAATAGTACAATAGTGCAATCTCAAGACTAAGCAGCAACTTTTGAAGGACAAACAAATTCAAGAGATCAATTGAAAGTAGTTTCTCTGTTCTGTACTAGCACTTTTCAGACAACAGTTACAAGAAGAAGATTAGTCTGGACTACTGACAGACTGTGAATGAGATTTTAGCCTGTGGGGACTGGACAACCCACCTGTCCCAGCCACATCGACCAATTCTGGCACTGGATGATGCTCCACTAAGACGCGGATGTTCCTGCACCAACCGAGAAAGCTGCTGAAAGCTGTCGTCTCTGCTACAGTGAGCGACCGGGTGTTTCTGTTTAACACATCCTGAAAAAAATACCTGTAAAACCTCCTGCATGCTTGTTCTACATATGTTCAGCATATACTAGAGAAATGCAACTCTTTCTACATTTGAACAACAGCGGTATTTTTAAGACTTCAAAACAAGGCAGGCTGATTATTTTCATTCTTACTTCCTTCCTAGGGCAAAGACAGGACGCACGTGAGCATTTTGTCCCTTAACATTAGACTTCAGAAAAATGCCTCAGAAATCAATGTTTAGTAAAAAGATAAAAATAATTATCACTCAGTTTAATAGTGCTCAAAACCATGACATTATGTCCTACACTAAGGACGTATGACTACCTTCTCTAACCTTTACCATGGGAAGTCACTCCCCACAGTCCTTAAATAAAGTTTACTGCTTCAGGACCACCGAAACAACACACCTTATTCAGAGACTTCTACTTCTAAATGCAGGACGAGACGGACGAGCCGCTGCCAGGCAGAAAAAGCAAACCCCTGCCGTTGGCTACCTCCAGCCTCCCAGTGTAACAAGCAGCTGCTAACGAAGCTGGGAGACAGATCGGTGATTAGCAAAGGTGGGATGAAGTATGCCTATGCCAAGCAGCATCTGGTAACGAGACTCACTTCACTAAGAGCTCCCAGATCACTTCTGCAGCCTGAAGAATCAACATGATTTATGGCTGAATTTAAAAGCAGAGTATCAAGTGAGACCAGTGTTGTCTATCTGCACCTAACAGAGGACAAGGGACACGAAGACGACTAAAAATCCCCCTCCTGGCGACAAGATCCAAGGAGCACAGGCATACCCACATACACAAATAACTGCAGAAAAACACATCTTAGGCAGTCCAGCCAGTGAATTTCATTAATTTTATCAGTGAGAAGATTAGAAGGCAACGTGATTGCAGTTTATAGCACCTATATGAAGATAAAACAGCAGAAGAAGGTGCTGCAACTTCAGTAAAAAGAGTACACCAATATAAAATGTACAGGCTGGAAACAGGGCTTAATACAGATATTGTTTGTGCAATTCAGGCTTAGCCTTTGATATGAATCATGATGCTAACCATTCTCCATGAGCCATTCTCCATCTCCATCCAGCTCGCCAACAGTTTCTTCCACCGGGAGAAACAGCATGAAGCTGCACCCTTTGTGCACAAAAAGCCAGGAAGCACAAACTAAACTGGGGAAACAAAAATTGTGGATTGCAGGCATGTACCAAAAGCCAGAGCACCCAACAGCAGCAGCAAGTACTCTGCTGTCCCAGCAATCACTCTACTCAAGCAGACAGGTTGTGGTCACTGCCAGCGCATGCTTTATTAGTATTGTTTTTTAAATAACTGTTAGGCATTTAATGTGGGCAGGTTTCAGAACACTTTAATCCTTTGGCTTTAACTTCCACATTAGAGGAACTCCATGCACAGGGAAGTTAAAAGACTGAAGAAGAAACCTGAATCACACCGTTTTCCTGAACAAAGGATAGGGGCGTGATTAGCTGGAAATCACGCTTGTGGGTCAGTTGTTTTCTTGTTGCTTCCCTATTTATGAATATACACCCATTTTGTGCTCTGGGCAGAGCTGGAGACTGCAGAAGAGCGATGCAAGGACAGGAGAGAGCTCCAAGAGAGCTGGGAAGGGGAAGAGTTGCCAAAGGCTGTACAGAGCCATAACTTTTGCCCTTTTCTTACACACAGGATCACTCACATATTGGTGCACGCCGCTCTCCCTGACCATCCCAATCCGGCTGCAGCCGTTTTCACAGCCTGACCTTGGGGCTGGACCACAAGCAAGGACTGGGACCTACCTGCAGGTACACGGTGGCTCTTGCCCTGCTGCACAAGGCGTGAACTGCCTCAATGCAGCGGGAAGCTAAAAAATCCCAGCACCTGCACCTTAAACTGCGTTTTGTTCCCCATGGAGGCCTGCTCTCAGGTCATCGCAGCATGTACGGAGAGTACATGACAGCAGCCTCAGCAAGCCAAACTCAAAGCACTCCCTGTTTGTAACTCAAATCTCGCCAACAGTCTGCATTTCCACGGTGGGGGCTTCCAGGATTTTTGCATGTGTGTCTCATCACTGCAATGTTTCTGGGAGAATCAGCTGCTGGACTTTCTAAGAATATGAAAGTGTTACCTTTCATTTCTCAAATCATGTTTTTGCTTTTCCCCTACTACAAATATAAGCAGATTTGAAGCACTTCAAGCTAACTTCTGAAAGGGTTCGACTCTCAGCCAGTCTTCTGAGTTTCTGGAAGCCTTCCTTGGGACCTGGCAGTTGCAGCTCGCTATCAGGGATCTCTCTAACACAAGACTGACTCAAAGTGTCCCTTCTGGAGTAGTTCCTTGTGTTATTCAATATTAAATATCCATATGTTAAAAAAAAAAAAACCCACACCAACCACACTTATGGTGTAAAATCTGACTTCCATCACCACTCCGGTGTGTGGGCAGAGTGTTTGCCACCACAGAACATTAGACATTTTACAGCCACTTTGTGCAGAAACGGTACTTACCACCTTCTTACTCAAGAAGTTGTAATACATCCTGGAGTTTGACAAGACCAGCAAGGGAAACGTCTGGTAGAGTTTGGATAGGGCAGGAGGAGAGAAAGAGAGAGAGGATGCTGGCATGACCCACGCACAGGTCAGGATGGCATGTCCAGAACAGATCCTTGGCTTGCATTACTTGCATACAGAAAAAGGTTTGAAAAGTCTTGTATGTTGTGATTCTTGACCAGAACCACAGCTGAGGGCAGCTGGACCAAAACTTGGGACTGTATCAATATGGTGACTTGAGACTACAGAAGACAATATTGATGCATTACCCCCATAGGCTGAGTTGTCAGTACATAGCTCATATGCTCATTTTCATTAGCCTGAGTTCAGATAAAATCTGATAAATGCCTTTTCAGATAATGTAAAATCTCCTGCTGAGTCTGCTGAGTATTAAAAGTTGCTCCTAATAGCCAAAGGTAATGAGGCTAATGAGAGCAGAAATACTTACATCTACTTTATCTACTAACTAAATTATACAAAGTGGCCTCAAAGAATCTCCTAGCTAGACAAATCTGAAACTACATATATTTAAGGGGGAGAGAATTAATCAGTCAGTGACAAAAGTTCCAGATACAGAGCAAATTTTTTCTGCGCTTCTGTGTGTTTGAAAAGTTCTATTAATAAAAATGTTCAATACTAGGGCTGAAAAAAATTTAGTCAAACGACTGTAATCTTGAATAGAAACAAAATGCAACCAGCTGAAATAATTCACTTCACTGGCCCATATGAAATACAAAATGCTTCTCCCAACTTACACCCAAAAATCCACCTTGCCCTGTGTTTGTGGGCTGTCGAGCCGATGTTCGGCACCGCACGGCTTCCCAGAGCATGGGGATTCCCATACTGCTTGTGTTTTTATCCAGGAGCATCCCAATCGGGTCAGCTTTACCCAGCTGCAACGCCTGCTACAGCTACGCACCAGTAGCTTCCCCATGTCTTGAGCTGCGGTAGCTCTCGGTGCAGCCACAACTGGGCAGGCACACAGCAGGCACTTACTGAGCTGGCAGATGTGGCGATGCAGTGCCCTTAAACATTGGGCTGTGCTTTTCCCTTCCCGCTGGAGCGAAGGCTGGCTTTTATTTTAAGCTCCCAATATTCAAGTCAATCCAACAAAAACAGAGGGAAACATAAAACACACTGCTAAAGATTGAACGCAGAGCTCAGCGCATGCTGAAGTTGCAGTTACGATTCACGGCTTCTAGATTTTGCGTCTACGATGTTTAGCAAAAACACCGAATACAGGATCCAGATGATCCCAAAAATCAAAACAATGAAATGGCAGGGCATGAAGATAAGCATTTCTCCACAAAAACTGAGTGATTTGTTTCTCTGAAGTACAAGTCTCTTATAACCTCATGGGAACTTTGGGGTTGACTCTCTCCTTGATTAACAGATTAAACACCACTTCTCTGACTTAACTACCTATAGGTCACAGAAAATGCCATTTTCCTCTGTAAAATGATTTCTAGCTAGCTAATCTCTTGGTTCTTATGCCAAATGCTGCCCCCTTCCACTTATTTTTGGGGGGAGTGGTTTCTCCACCCTTTCTGCATGTATAGACAAGAGTCCTTTCCAAATTCATCAGCTTTCCTTGAAAGCAGGGGTTAGAGGTACATAAATGGTGGTTGCTCACAAAACCATACTATGGCAATAACAGCTACTAGTAGTCATGTTAGAAAACAGGGGTGAAGAAATTTCGGTCTTAAGAAGGGACAAAACTATGTCACACTTTTTTTTTACCCCCATGAGTTAATCAAATCTAGGTCTTAATAACGGATGAGAGAAATGGTATTTTGGTTACACATGTTGAGTTTCAGATATTATTTTAATATAATTTATCACAATTACAACATGTTGGTGGGGTTTTTTTGTTGTTCTGACATCAGTTCCTCAACTTCAGTACTTCCATGCTTACTTTCCTCTGTGCTGCTGTCAATATCTGTGTTCCCTAGGTAGTGTAAAGTCAATATTGCTGCTACTGCCATTTGCCATGACGGGACTTCATTCTGAACCCACGGAAGTGTTCCGCTGATTCATAAGCAATGCAGCCTTTTAACCGTGTTAACTAGGAAAGCTGGAGAAATACTTATGGTGGAAGATCCAAAAATTATTTTTAGAAGGAAAAAAGCACTTTGAATAGGAATTAATTCCTCTATATATTAGTTGAGCCAGCTGTTGAGTAAGACTGGCCAAAAAGAAAGCCTTGCTGAGCAACAGTAGAAGGAGAAGTTTCAGAGAGGACCACATACCCCACGGGACCCCAGTGCGCAAACTACGTATTATCCATTTACTGGAGATCTCGATCGAGTGCATCGGTGAAGCATTGGTTAGAAGCAGGTGTACTTGATCTCATGTAGATTTTCAAGTGGCTTTTGCCAATGTACCCCTCTCAAGAAACCACACATCTTTTGTAACAGTCACCATCATCAGTCAGATGGGGAACTGACAGAGTTGGGAGTTAATACCACTCACATTAATAAAAATAAATCAATATGGTATTTGATAGAACACCATAATAATTAACTACTTCTGCAGAGATTATGGCAACTTCCAGAATGAGAGAGTTTAAAAAGAGAGAGGACAGAGTCCAACCAGAGGGGATATTTTGTTGGGGAAAATTTACCAATACAAGAGAATTAGTTATATCAGGAATTTGTCATTGCATGAGGCATGGCAAAATTGCACACAAAGCCCTGCCCATCTTTGCCATTTCTTGCAAACCAGTAACATTTCAAAGCAGAAGGCAAACAGGGAAGGACTACAGGGTGATATACACCATAGGGAGTTCAAGGGAAGTCTCCCAAGAGCTGCTCAGTCTAACACAACAAATCAGAGTATGATTGTGCCAAACACAGGGGGGGAAGGAAAAAAGGGAAGTATTTATCTGTCCTGGAAGGGAGCACTGTACAGAACGAAATGAGGCTTTTTGTATGAAGGCAAGAAATAATCGATGCTTTTCAGGTAGAATTGATACACGCCGCAAATGATGGTAGAGCAAGGACTACATTGGATTAGCTGCAAGTGCCTTTATTTTTCTACAGCCTTTCAGAAAGCATTTCCAGGTGGCTCCAGGAGGAGGAGAGAGCTGCCAGCCTCCCACGCGTGCTGTGGGACGGCAGGAGCTGAGCACCACCCAGCTGCTGGCCAGCCCTGAGCCCCGTCCACTGCTGCCCACAGAAGGAAGGATGGAAAAGCTGAGGGAATCCAGCCTTCACCTGGGGACAAGGGGCACCTCACTGTGATTTTGCTGGAAATCAGAGAGCCATGTCTCTTTTTTCTCCCCTGCTTGGTTGTATTTCCACTCCAGCCAAAACCACACCATCGTGGTGCCATCCAAGCTGCCGGCTGTGGTATGTGATGCTACTGCCATCCTACTCACCTCACGGGGCACGTACATACCTATACCACCACCACATCCCACCTCCATCTCTGCCACTTCCCACATATACACCGATGCACACATAAGGTCTAAAGATCACCCCATCGTAGGTCCCCAAGAATTTAAAACCAGCAAGAGATTAACAGAGGGATGAGCACTGCTTCTGTACAGATTATGCTGCACCTACTCCTGCAACAGGGTGGAAATTCCCCATTCCTCTCTCACGGCAACACAGGGGAGCAAATAACTCAAGATAAAAACTTTGCTTCAGGTTCACTACAACAGAACTGAAGAGCGAAAGAGCCATTTAATGCAATCACGACTACCTAAGTGATCTTAGCCACCGAAGCAAGGAGTACATCAGTTCATATGTGAAGAAACCACATTACTGAGTGGAATTTAGATTATGCCCCTACTTCAGTGACCTTTTACTGTATCTAAGTTATTTTTAGACTGAAATTTTTATTCTGGACCAAGTACTGAACATAAAAAAATTTTACATATGTAGGTATTTCATATATATGCATATATCGCACACATTTTCTGTGAAGTAAAGAAGCTATTGATTCAGAAATATAGGGAGTTAGCTGTTCCCTGAAGGATAACGTAAGCATGTGGTATACAAGAAACCAAGATTTCAGCTCTGTGAGGTGGAAACCTCCAATAAGAATGCCAGTAGCCTCCTAACACAGATCCAAAAGTCATTTATTCAAAACTATCCCACCACACACACATTAAAGTAGTATTCACTACCAATGCTGCCAGGACAATGTACATCTGAAGTCCAGCAAACTGCTGGAGCAAGAGGAGTTTGTATGTATTTTAAGTACCAGTGGATGTAAAACTACACATTCATACTCACTTTACTGGACATCTGCACATCTGGGGGGTCTGCTGTTTTCAGAGCGCTCAGAGGGCTGTGCTGTTTCAATGTTTCCTGGGACAACCACCATACCTCTGTATCAGAGGGACCTATACAGGTCTCACAACCATCATCATCAATCTCCCCCAATGCTGTGCAAGCAAAGAGCTGGTTATGGGTATAGTTAAGACTTACACAAGATGATGGTTACGGCTCAACAGCAAGAGTAGTAAATACTTTACAGTGGCAGTGCAGTATTCCATTTTGAACAATTCAGTCATGTTTGGTAGGACAGTCCACCGTCTAGTTTTTCCTCTGGGTCTCCTAATTACAGCAAGCCTGCAACTAAATGGACAGCGTTAGTGCTTCCTACCTCTTCCCAGGCAAAGTGACTATCCAGATTAATATGCTTGCTTTACAATTTATGTCCCATTCGGACTACAGCAATGTACCAAACCCAGGCAAGAAACCACTAGAAGTTAGCAAGGAAGGTATGCAATCCAGGGAGAAGCACGAATACCAAAACCAAAACCTTAGCTAATGCTGAAGAGCTATGTTACACTGAAAGCTACCAGGAAAAAAATTCCTTTCCCTA
>NW_009609888.1:11845-12851 GCF_000690535.1 Cariama cristata
CACCACAGTATAAAAGCTATGACCTTCAAAATATTGGCTTTTTTTTCTTTAGGATTCAAAGCAGCCTGTTTCATCCAAGCTGTCCTATAGATCAGGTGATACTTTGGCAAGAGACTAACAGTCAATAACCATATTCCCCAACGGAGCTTTTATTGCAAAAATCAAATGTTGTGTTTCTAGTCTCTTCCACATTTACTTAAAACAATCAAGAGCAGCTATTTAGAAAATGTTCTCATGGCTATCAGGGAAGGTTGTTCAAGACTGGAAAGCCAACTTTCTTTTAAAGTAAACCTCCTGAATGAGTTACTGAGGAAAGAACAGATCAAAAGCAGTACAAAGGACAACTCCGAACCTGAAGTAGGTTTATGCTGAAAGAGCCAGCAAGGACACACCTGATGCCAAGAGAAGCTGCATACGGTGATAACAGGGCTGGCAAAACTGGCCTTAGAAGTATTGTGGTTCACCTTCGACTGAGACCTCACCTGCTGACTGTTAACCCAGACTGAACCCTACATGAAAAGCAGGTGGTTTTGCCTAAGAAAAAATGCACGAGGACGTCAAAGGAAATGGAAACTGAGCAGTGGAGCTGGGAATACTGTTTAATAGTGCTGAGTACTGTCCAGGCGACAAAAAAGCTAGCCATCATGATCTGAAACACGATGATGGGAGAAGCAGGGGGCTGAGAAAGATGAGTTAACAGGAACATTAGCTATATTTATTTAAGCTATATTACATTTACTCCACCTCCAAGAAACATGACCATGGCCCTACATTCAAAGTTTGTATTTCTAGTTTGCTGAAGCTCTCAGCAGAGTGAGGGGCAGATCCGCTGAACGCAGCAACCACACAAACTTTGTACTTTGCGCAAACTACGGCCAAAGCAAGGCACCTCCCGCCCTGCTCCAACGTGACAGACCCAACACCGCAATACACGGAAACCAGCAGGGCGGACGGACGCCTCCGTGCAGGCCGCACGACAGCCCGCCGCTCGGCGGAGGATCGGGGC
>NW_009609889.1:0-1425 GCF_000690535.1 Cariama cristata
ATACATGCTTAAGCAAATACATCTCCTCCCTTCCTAAAGGAAACAAAGTCTATTTATCCATACTTTTAGCATTTCAAAATCCATCAAGAAATGCACATTTTTCCCAAAGAAAAGTTAATGCGACACATAATTAAAACACAACTGGAGCTCTTCTGCTTGCTTATGTCATGCATAAATTTTATATTTTTTCTCCAAAGTAATCTGTCTTTAATCTTCTAGAATAAACACTTATGTTCCATAAACTTGACTGAAGACGCATAATGCTGGCAGCTGATGTCACTTGGTAATACTTGCCACTTTACTGCTGCTTGAGCCAAGTGGGGACTCAAGACAATTTAAGGTGCAATGCCCAACACTTCACATATCAAAGCCGCATTTTAAGCAGGAAAGCTGCGGCCATCCTTGGAGGTCATAGGAAATCAAAATCTTTACCCATCAGGCAAAAGCTCCACGTTTTAGAAGGCTGAGTTTAGAGGGGAGGTAAAATAGGACTTGGATTTCACAGCTGCATATAAATAATGAAGTGTTCTTCTGGACTCAATGTCCAGCTTGTGCTTTAAGTACTTACTGATGAAGAGGTCTATCAAAGGAAAGTCTTCTAAGGATTAAGAATAAAGTCAGCTGCACAAGGAAGAATTATTTCTTTGAATTTATTAAAAAGCTTTTACAAAGTTGAATGAAATTTCCCATGTCCCAATACAAGAGTATTTTGGATGGGCAAGTATTTATTCTCTCCCAGGGCCAATTAGTGATTCTCTGCATGCTCTGTGACACCACAGCTCAACTTGCTCACCACCATCTCAAGATGAAAATTAGGTCACTATATTTCAGTAATGCATCTTTTATTTATACATAAACAATTCTTACTTAGCATACAAATATGCTTTTGCTACGTTGCACCTTTTACTGAGGAACTGTAACCTTTCTGGGTAAGCCAGAGGATCAGCCACATGGTACAAGGCCGAATCCTGTTAAGAAAGGTACTTCAATTATTTTATCATACGATGGCCTCCAAGCAATAAAGGCAGTTCTCCTTTGCGTGAAAACTTTGTGGGATTGTCCTTATTTCCCCGAGGACGCTTCCTCTGCTAATAAAGTGTAACACCACATTGCTATTGCAGGCTGATACTTGATAACAACATCATTTCTTTAAGTCTTTTCATCGTCAGGCCTAAAAAGAAAAAAATCCTAGAAAGCATAAGCATTTGCTAAGCCACTATCAAGGAGGGCAGTTTGAGGCAGAGAAAGAATCACTACCCTGACAGTAATTTCTATTAGCGTGTGACTGTACAAGAACAGTACTCTGTGATATCAAACCTCCATCTCTAGTTAACTTAGGTTTTGGAAGCAGCAGAGTTTGTATTAGGGACAGTGACCCAAGTAGAACTAACGCCTATAAAGCACACCTTGCAGCAGCTCCCATTC
>NW_009609890.1:0-210 GCF_000690535.1 Cariama cristata
TCTCTTTGCTGGACTCGGAATTTTTACTTCTGTCGTTTTCAGCTAATGCAGGCTGGCGTTGGCGCTTTGTAATGTAAGCATTGATAGTCCTGTTTGGAAGTTGCCTGAGGTAACAGGGTAAAATCGGTTTCTTTACCTAGTGGAGTTTTATCTACGTGCAGTTTGAAGAAGTGGTTATGGCTTTGCTTTTACTGGGAAGAAAGGCACCAC
>NW_009609890.1:284-7940 GCF_000690535.1 Cariama cristata
AGGAACATTTGCCATGTTCGTTTGGAAAATAAACTTGGTGTAGTTGTCAGGGAAGAAACAATAAGGAGTATCCATAGGACTAGGAGCTATCTATCCATACTCTTCAGAAAAAGACGAGGGGGGGGAACCTCACTTTGGAAAACACCATCTTTTCCATCATTAAACCAGCGTGGTCACATTTCTTTCCTTTAGGAAGCGGAGGGGCTCCCTGTAGAACTGTTAATATCTCTACTTTTTTTTTTTCTTTTCTTTGTCTTTCCTGCACAATATGTATATATTTGCTTGAATAAAGCTCTTGTACGGAAGATTGAGCTTGCCCATCAGTACTGAATAACATAGAGCTGGGGCTCCATAGAGCTGAATTCTCGAGGTCTTTCTTATCCTATGCTTTTCTTCATTACAGCAAGAAAAGCAGTTACAAGAAAAAAAAAGGGAAAAACAACTTGCAGGATCCTTTAACTTTTTCATTGCTCTCTGTGGTAACCAGTGCTTTCTTTGGAAGCAATTGACAACTTCTGATTAACACATTGAAGTTTTGCATAAAATTCTACTTACGTGGTTCATGTTCCTGAGTGTTTTGTTGATTAAGGCACAAAGACTGTAGTTTTGGCTCATTAGTTCATTTCATTATAATTATGCCTAGTATTTATGGAAGATTCTTTCCAGCCCCCCTTTTCCCCCCACTCTCTTCTCCAATAGTTGTCATTTAACCAGATCTTAGGTTTAATAGTTCAAAAGCAAAAGAACAGCTTAAGGAATACACTCTACTCTAGCAGTCTTTGTTTAGTTTAAACATCTGTTGCTATTCTCCTTATTCTGGAAGTTAACATTTTTAACACTAAAATAAACACACACAAAATGAAGAAAAGCAAAGCAAAACTTTAGTGGTGTTTATAGTGAGGTGTTTATATCCCAGTGGTTTAAAAAGTATAAACACTGGCAACATCTGCACTGAACTCAAAGGGTGTTTGAGAGATGCCTACAGCTCTTCCATGCCTCTGCCGTGGTATTTATTTTATAAGTGAGTTGTGTCAGCAGTGATGGATCTTGTCTTTTCAAAGACACTGCTGCGGTAGTAACTGTATTGACAACAAAGTGCCCTTTCAAACTCAATTAATTAGGATTTATTGAAGGTCATACTTGAACTACTTATAAGTAGATGCCTTCCTGAAAAGTACTTTTGCAGATGTAGGATAAGATACAAATACATTTGTGATGCGAAAATAGGTTTGAAATTTCAGTGGAAAGAATTATGGGCCTATATTCCACCAGAAATAAATGAGGTGGGTTCCTTATTGCTTTAGGTTCTCTTGTGAAACACTTGCTTTTGCTTATTGAGATAATTGGTATGCTGGTGAAATGTGTCATTATTGTTTTGAGGTTTACTAGCGGTTTTAATCTTTCACCTCTGGCACAGGCCGCTGGAACTATGTGCCATTGATTTGTAGCTGCAGCTTATGGGTAAGAGATGTATTGGTACATAAGAAATAAGAAGAGTTCTTCCATCATGTGCATTTGGCAACCCTTTAGTTCAACATGGAGTAGAAGAATGTAATTTGCATCCCAGGACGAGTTTTTCTTGCCCAGCAAGAGCTCCAGATAGCAATTTGTTATCTGTAAGCTTCAGGCTACTGAGTTAATGCCAGCACTTGGTTAGTCTTCCTTGAGTAGTAGGTGCAAGAAACCTCAGCTATATCTTGACCTCATCCAGTTCCTAAGTAGTGTCATTCATGGTCATGCTCCAGTGAGGTATGGGAACATTTATTGACAGAGTGCTGTTTAGTTCATAAAACATATTTCTGATTTTGGCTTACTCTGTGGAGGTCTGGAGGAAGAGAGTAGAATGGTGACTCATATAAATGGGATCTGCATCTGATGATGGACAGAGAAGTATCTGTTTGTGGAGGTTGGGGGGGAAATGGGAGACCTAGAAGTTCTCTCATTAATCCTTGAGAAGTAGTGGCACGTTGCAGATTTTGCTGAGTGCTTTGTATTATGGAACCTTAAGTGAAGTTGGCTGTTTTCTCAAACGTAAGAATTTTTCATTTATTTTTTATTTATTTTTTTTTTACTGTGAAGTTGGTCTAACAGTGGCACAAGTTGCCCAGAGAGGTTGTGGAGTCTCCATCTTTGGAGATACTCAAAACCCGACTGGACACGGCCCTGAGCAACGTGCTGTACTTGAGCCTGGTTTTGAGCAGGAGGTCTGGACTAGGTGATCTCCAGAGGTGCCTTCTAGCCTCAACACTTCTCGGATTCTGTAATATGATGGGAAGGTCTGCACACTCATATAACTAAGACAGCCACAGCCAGCAAAAGGATTGTAACCAGAGATGAGGTGAGAGGGTTTTCGAAGGGGGTCCGTAACTTTGAACCGCAGAATAAAGCCATTTCCTTTCTTCAGGGTTGTTTGTTTTATACTGATAATTTGTATCCTTTTGAGTGTTTTCTTAGTATTAGTACTAGCTTTGAGCTCCTTGTGATGCCCCATGATAATCTCAACTTTTAGAGGAAAACCTTAATTTTAACAACATGGTGTTTTTTTAACAAGTTGCATAAAGAACATTTGAGTTTTGTCTCCATCTCTAGTGAAAGAAAATTTTTAAATCATTCAAATGCGAATGTTTAGTCTTTGCCAATGGGAAAGTGGCAGTTATATTAGCAGTGATCAACCATTTAAAGCAATTTCTTGTAACATATTTAGTGCAATAAGAAAGAAAAGAAGAAATAATTAGAGACTTGTTGACTCAGCATCTGGATGCTGATTTTTAATGTGAATACATCTGATATCCTCCTACTGAACATTTGCTGCCAGTTATCAACAATGGCCAGTTTACTGAGTAGTGCTTTCATATAATTGTTTTTTTTCCTAATGAGTTCAGAGACATCAGAAAACTCTTGGGAGACTGTTGTCCTGGCTGAGGTGCAAAGGCCATGAAGCAGAACCATTCTGTACCAGTCTGGCATTCCCAGTGCTTCGTATCAAATGACGAGCACTTGATCCGGGCATGTATTCAGAGGTGGAACATCTGCATCTTGTTTTGCAGTGGAAACTCACTTAACTTTAGCTTAATACTCTTTCTCAGAGCGCCTTGTGTGTGAGGTAATGGCAGGAGGGCTCAGAGTTAAACAAAACAAATCACAGGTGATCCTGCTCTTTGACTAGTGCAAATTTTGGCTCCTGGTTTCCACTAGAATATGTATGAGAAGGTGCAGTCTCCAGGTTGAAGACTTGTTTCATTTTGTTGTTTATCTGAGGGAGCGTACAGATGGTTGTGTGTTGGAAGGCAGATTTCTGTCTTCCTTCCTCCCTCTCCTGTTTTCAAATGCTTTGTGTTATTACTACATTCTCAAGGCTTGAACTGCTGTGCTGGGAAAGGTATAAAGAAATGCAATAAGATGCTAAGAAATCCCCCAGGCATGTTATGAGACTTGGAGCACTCAAAATAGTAATACAGAGTTCTCTGGACAGTCCAGAAGACTGGATTTTATTTTTTTTTTTAATGAGGAAAATTGGATCCAGATTTATAGAAAAACACCCCTTTTTGGTTTCAGGACAGCTTACATTAGTTAGTGGCGTATTACATAATTATTTCACTGACTTCCTGTGGCAGTGAAGCATTGGCTGGCTACAGCCCTGAGCTTGCATAGCTCTGTATCTTCTTAGGGCACTGCGAGGCATTTTGAATATATGTCTATATCTTCCCAAAAAGGCCAGTTTAGATGTTTGATAGCAAACGAGAAGCCTGAAACAGATTCTGCTGACTTCATTTGCTTTTTAATGAAACGTAACGTGTTTTCTTAAGTTCTAAAGAATAGTTTCCATCAGTTTTCTTTGCTAACCTTGCATTTTTACTCTGAGTTTGTAACATCAGTTTCTCCTGTTAACTCCGGAGTTTGGTTTAGTTTCTAAATATATAAAATTACTTCAATACTATTCTTCTATCAAGAATTGGTGGAATAATAAATGGGATAAAAATCTCCTTCATGGTGAATTAAGCGTTCTTATTTGTAATGCAGTGTAAAATTTCTGTTCGAAGGCATGTAAATTAAGATGCACCTACGAAGTGTTCCCCATTTATAGAACATTCTGTGGGTTTTGCTTTTTCAACGTCTTTTATCTTCAGGAAAAAACAAAGAGCTCCAACTTCACAGCTGGGCTTTTCTTACTCATTTCCTCCTAGCATGAAGTTGGGAATATCCTCTTCAGTACTGACATCAGAATTCAGTTTATTTTCCTCATTCATCAGAGGCAAGATAGATTTAGGTCATACTTAAGAATTTTTTTTTTTCCCCTGGAGTTCTGTTGATCTGCTCACCCTTGATGCTAGTTTAGCGTTTGTACTGAAAACTCAAACAAGGAAATTAAAACCCCAAATATAATAGTGGGTTATCCCACAACTTTCAATAGATAAGATAGGCAGCACATTTTTTCTGAGATAAAAACTAGTGAGGTTTGTAGCAGTAAGTTGAATTCTGTGTTAATGAGCAATTTGCTTAAAGGCTGTAACTTGTTACTCACAAGTCAAATTTGTTACAGTGCCAGGTCTCTTTGGATATAAATCCAGGGATTTTAGGAGACATTGAAAAAGCTTAAATTGCTCCGGACTGTGAACAATGCACTGTATTGTATGGAGAACTGTTAGAGAAAAAAAATAAAGCTTAAACAACAGTCTTCATTGTGTGGCATCTAAAATTATGAATGAAAAAGTTCATCCATATGTATTGGTTTTGCCTTTTTGAAATATCTGCTTTGCATGAAAATAGTTGTCTATTAATTTCTTCTTGAGGATTAATACAGATGAGCCTTTATATTTGATTTTGGCTGAATAGACTACAGAGTTTTAACATGCTGCATGCAGACAGTGTGCCAAGCAATTTAGCAAAGTTGTTTACACTAACAATAATCCAGCAGGACAGAGCCTATAATTTTTCACTGATAATAGCATGAGGTAGTGATGAATACAAGTTTCTGGAGGAGTGTTTACAAAAATGGTATTATACTTTTTCAGTGTTAAAGAATCATGAGTGGTTTTGGTTTTAATTTCTTTTTTAAAGCCAGCCAATTTTTTCTTCATCATGCAGTCTGTATCATCTCCCTGAAAATTACTTTACAAATCAGCATGGAACGATTGCCGGACACACAAAATCGTTGTTTCCTTTCCCTTTCAAGTAAAAACCATGCACTTTGGAAGATAATTGAGTGTGCGATATAGCACTTATAGATGTTGTTGTATAAGCACTGTGCCAAGCCTGTGGGTGCAGTAACATATACGCCATGAGTGCCATGATGCACAGTTTTAATTTCCTGGAGGCAGATTTCCCTTGGTGCTTCATCTAACAGCTTTTTTTTTTTTTTTAAGAGTGAGCTGACATTCTCATGCCTGTCTGTACAAGTTGATGTAATGGTGCATGTAGCTTGGTGAGTACTGGCATGGATCTTAGGAGTCTTGGTGGGACGGAAAGAGAGGCCGTAGACCATCCAGCACAAATGCAGTTTTGAAGAGGCAGTTGAACTCTTAATTAGGGTTATCTCTGTCAACTTGTAAACCTCATGTTACAGATGGATGGAGTTGGAAGAGTTTTATTCTGAGTATCAGTAGTGGTTTGACACTGGTTCTAAGGTAGGGCAAGCTTGGAGCATTTTAGATGTTAGGAATGAGCTCCATACGGCTTTTTCTTGTCTAACTTTGGTGAGTTGAAGTCATGGCGTTCCTGGAACAACCACAGCATTGGTTCTAAACAGAAAAAAAGCCATCCAGAAACTTCAGTGAGGTGGTGAGTCTTAGTCTTCATCAAAGACCTTTAGATACCTACTTTTAATAGGATTGTAAGACCTGAAAAATCTTGGGTAAAAAGTAGTAGGAGCATGGGGGACAAAAGTGTGAAACAGTTTAGAATGTTCCTTTACCTAAGTTTCATGGCACTATCTGGTATTGGATTTTATATGGTAATACTTTTCTTTTTTCTTTGCTTTTTAACATTGTTGTTGCAAGTGTTAAGAACTTGTTAAACATAGTAGCGCGTGCTGCAGTCCAGCTTTTCCCTCCAAAAATGTGTGACACTTTGTGCCTCGTTTTGTCTTTGGAGGAAAAAAAGTCATCCACGATGTGGTGTACGTGGATGGAAGTAGATAATGTTGGGGATAAAGTGTAATGTTATAGCCTTTGTGGCATAGGAGGAGGAAAGAAAATATGCCTTCAGCAGGTAGGTGCCAGCTTAGTTCCTTCACGAAAAACGTGGCTCTCCTGTCTTTTCATAATACACATTGTTTCGAGAGTCTTTGATTATTTTAAGACATGTTCTTTTTCAGTCCTCATCGTTTTGGAGTATTCCTTGTCAGCTGTGAGAATTAAGCATTGTAATATGTAACTTTCCTCCGATTCTTCCAAATGTTGCTAGCAGGTTCCAGGAAATAAATTTGCTCTCCCAGGAAAAGTTTGGAACCAGTTGTGTTTAAAAAGCAGTAGTTTTTCCTGGAAACCCATTTGACAGGGCAGGCATGGAAACCACTCAGCATTACACCTCCCTGTAATGCAAGACTTAGTATTTATTTCTCAGCATGCAGAAATAGTTTTTTTGCCTTTGAATATGGGTTGTAGTTAGAAGTAAGAGATATTTAGTAGATGAGCCTATCTTTTTTGATGAGGATAGGAATGGCGCTGCTGTATGGGAATATAAGCCAATATTGAAATATCTTTTGTGTTTTATTTTAACCAAAAATCACAGAACAGCAGATTGGCAATAGCCTTTGTAGTTACCATCTGCAAAGTGCCCAGCCCAGCAATCTTTTGTCTAAGGAGAGTGAAAACCAAAGCAGCTAAGTGGATCTTCTGAAATAGCTGTTGTCTTTTTAGGAATGAGCATTTGTTCTACAAATGCTATTAGCATGCTCTGGTTGCACTTTAGAGATGGTATTGTGACTTCCAATTTTGTTATTTAATTGTTAATGTTTAGTATGTCTCACTTCTGAGAGTAAATTTGGATATTTGTAAAATTAACAGGTTTTGACACTTTCAGAGCAGAATGTTTCAGAGAGTTGTTTCTTGGCTCCAGATTGCTGAATTGGAGTTGTTTTCTCTGTGATGCATTGCTAATTGTAATTAAATGGCTGTATGAAGAAAATCAAAGTTGTCCAGTCAAAAGGAAACTATTTCTATGAATCTAAATTATCTAGGAAGACCAGTAAATGCCACACAAGAGCTAGCCAAGTAAAATAAGGCTGTTTAGTTGTTCTGTTTATATTCTTTGGAAAGTAATCTGTTCTAAAGCTTTACAAAAAGCCCTCAGCATATAGAAAAAAAAGTTGACGCAACTATGGCACCTCCTTTGTGGTGGTTTTATACAGAACACGTTAAATGAAGATGGGGTGAGGGTATGATTCATATAGGACAAGTTTGAACTCAGCCAGTTTCTTGGATTTAGTGTAAATATTTATGGCATTGAAGGGGATTTTTTTATTTTAATGTGCTTCGTTGTGCTCCAGATCTTTTAGATGTCCTACTCAGACATCTGGTGTGCATTGCTGCTTGTTTAACCCCCACCCTTCAGTTTTCATGCTGTGGCATCTCAGAGAGCTATCGCAGTCACTCTGTGGTTGGCGTAAATTAAATCTCATAGAGCCAGCTGGGAGAATGCTGACGTGCACACTTTTCC